>NC_071667.1:63868076-64172692 GCF_028554725.1 Zeugodacus cucurbitae
CAAATTTCTATTCCGATATCTTCACTAGTGCTTACTTTATATATTGTAAAGTAAACGATTCAGATCGACTTCAAAGTTCTGGTATATGGGAAGTAGGCGTGGTTGTGAACCGATTTCGATCTTCGAAAGACGGTTGCTTAGTTGCTATGCTGCAAGAAACACGTGTACCAAGTTTGATAAAGATATTTCAACTTTTACTTAAGGCAGTAGTCTGCCTAACAGGCTTCAAAAAATCGATTTTTTTTTGTTTTGTTTTAAATCTTTTCCAAAACTATCCCAGAATATGTCTTCAAAATTCCAGAGGCCAATTCGACATATTTTCGAAGCTAGAGCAGTTTTAGTGGCCGAGCGTCGAGCAGGTGTGAAAGCTCAGGCAGACCTTTAAAGCGCGTTTTCTCGAGTTTGCATTTTCACAAGCAAAAAGAATATATGTCCGATCGAAAAAAACCAAAGTGATCTAGCTTCAGTATTAAATTATCTTCTATTTGAACCAAAAAAGTTGGACAAAAGTATTATTTAAACTACTTGTTTTGCAACTTAAAGTCAATTTTTTTTCTTAAAAGTATGAATTTTTTTTTCAACTTCGAAAAAATTTGGAATTTTATAACTTCTTCGGTATTTTTTTAGTTCATAAAGAAAAGAAATTTATAAACTTATAAATTTAAAAAAAAATTGGTTCGACTGTTTCAGATGCATAGCACGACCTCCATCACCGGCACCGATTTACAAGTGCAGACTCCAGGCGCTCCAGAAAAATACTTACAACTTTGAAAAAATTTCAATATTTTTTAATAATAAATATTGTTTTTTACATACAACCGTTACATACAACCGTTATGTGAACAAAACTATTATACTCTCTTAGCAACTTTGTTACGAGAGTATAAAAATAATTTTAAGTACAAATTCCGTATTTTCAAACACTGTGCGCATGGCAATTCTGTATTAAACTTTTACAAGTCGTAATTGCAGCCTATTTCTAGGCGATAAAACAATTCACGTTGATTATTCATGTCGTGTGATTTTAGCATTTCGTTGCTCTGGCTAGTTTCTGATGCCCATGAAGCTGCAATCAACAATGAGAAATGCAAAGAATTCGGATTTATTTAGAAATGTGGCGGCCAGTCATGCCGGCTTGAATCTAATACATAGTCTTTGAGTAAAATTCTACACTAAGTTGTACTAAAATTAAACCAGAAAGAACAAATTTCCCTCTTTCCCCTTGCGCCTAAGTGCTTTAGTGCTGTTACCAGGCGACCTTACTTATAATTTCAGATTGAAATCGTAAATTTTTATTACCACTATAGAGGATACGAAATTAGTTTACGCAGACGTACAAAAAACGCTTACCGACACATAAGCACAGGGGCTTATGTAAATAACGACACACATATGCCACACTGTTAGCTAAATATGTATGAGCTTATGGCGCGCACATCCGCTACCGAGTTTAATGCTTTGGCTGGTATTTTTATGGCACACAATACAAAATAAAACCAAAAGTGCCTAAAAGTAGGCTAACAGTTGGCGAAGCTGGTATTACTTTAAGTTGCTATCGCTTTAAGAGGTTCTCTAAAATTTAAAAGTTTATCTGTTTTTCTCATTACTCTTGAATACAACTCATTTTAGTTGAGTTGCTACACGCCTTTGAACTCTCCAAAGCACTCTGGCGCCAATGTCCGCCGCGGGGTTAGCATGTGTTTAAGTGCTGGGCACTGTCCAGCTGGCGGCTATCGATTTAACTGTTAAGATGTAGTCTTTTTTACAAAAGCAGAGATAAGCTGTGCTTAACATACGCATGAAATGTTAAGTAGATGAAGTGCGCCTAAGTGTATACTTCAATGAAATAATTGCTGTTGCGGGCGTTTTAAGAGAAATTTAAGTTTCTTAATTCAAAAATTGGAAAAATAGAGACAAAATAAAGAATAAAATTTTTAAAAACTGTTAAGAGAAGTGAATGTGAGATATGAAGATTATAAAAATAAATTTTTCCCAGAAATTATTTACAATTTTAATTCCAAAATTGCCTCCAAAACTTCTTAGTAATTTTTCTTATATATTTAAATCTCCGTGTCGTGCATTCCACCATATGTTCCCATACACCCTTAAATTTGGCAGACTCAACCTCTCTCACACCGACACATTCCAATCTCTTTTCGACAAAGCTGCTTTTGCGGCGGCTGTAAGAACCCTCTTTAAGTAAACATCTACTTACTTTATACCCACAAATTCATTCCACTAAGCATCAACGTCAAAATAGACATATCTTTCATTGACAAAAGAGCAACAACAAAAACAATAAGTAGAAGGAAAAAACACTCATGAAATATGGTAGGCCGGCAGTTGACCATGCTTGAATTTAAAATATGCTTACGGGCGTAATCGCTGCCACGCCTCCAGTTGTTTTTGGTGTGGCATATAAAGGACATTCAGCTGACAGGCTGTGGGTGTTGTGTAAATGATTTGTAAACAAAATTTTCGGTCAGGCATTAAATGAGATTGAGTGGATGAGCTCTTGATGGTCGTGCGGTGTTCATATTTCATTTCTTTTTTTCATTTTCATTTATATTATTGTTATTTTCTTATGGCTTTGTTGTTCGGCTTGCTTGCTTGTTTTAAACTTACTTTTCTTTTTGCTTCGTGCTTTGTGTTTGGGCAGCAACTGTGGCATATTCTGCTTGTTCTTATTTATTGTGTTCATTATTTTTCAGTTATTTCTGGTATATTTTTATTATGCTGGTGTTTTTCTGTTGTTTATATAATGTCTTTTTTTTGGGTTCTTATCATTCGGCTGACTTTACCAACATATGTGTGGTGTACACAAGTGATTTGAAGGAAATATTTAATTATATAATTAAGATAAGTTAGGAAAAAAGATTTGAGTAGTACTTGTAATTAATAAATTAATTAATTATAAGAAGTAACAAGTAAAGAAGGCCTAAGTTCGGTCTTTATGACATTTTATACTCTCGCAATTTATTTATTTAACTTTATTTATATTATATAATACACAATTTGACCACATATTCGTTATATATATTGTATAAAGTCCATTGAAAGTTGGAAACCTTAATATTAGGTTAGAAGCACCGAGGTCCTCGTGTTCGATATATGGAGCCTTGAAAACCTATGGTCCGATTTCGGCTATTTTTAGAAAGGGGCTGCCATACTATAAATGTAGTATTTATGCAAAGTTCTGTTCCGATATCTTCACTAGTGCTTACTTTACATAGTGTAAAGTAACCGATTTGGCATATTTTCACAACAAATCATTGGGACCAAGGAAAATATTACAAACCAAGTTTCATTGATATAGGTCGAGTAGTTTCGAAGATATGGTTTTTGACCCATAAGTGGGAGGAGCCACACCCACATAAAATTATGTATACCAATTTGGGTGGAGCACTTCTTTATAATGAATTTTAAGGTCTGATTTCCCTTACTGAATTAAAGCATTTTTTGTAGTTTCTAACATAACTTTTGTATGGTAGGTGGGCGTGGTTAGAATCCGATTTGCTCTATTTTTGTATTGTATAAGGCAGTACCTAAAAGAAACGATTCTAGAAAGTTTGGTTGATATAGCTTAATTAGTTTACGAAATATGCACAAAAACTTATTAGGGGGAGCGGCCACGCCCACTTCTTCAAAATAATTACATCCAAATAAGCCTCTTCATAGTGATATCCGTTGTTACAAATTTTATTTCCATAGCTTTATTTATGGCTTAGTTATGGCACTTTATGTGCTTTCGGTTTTCGCCATTTTGTGGGCGTGGCAGTGGTCCGATTTTTCTCATTTTCGAAAGCAACCTTCCTATATTGCATAGACGGACGGACGGACGGACAGACAGACATTCGGATTTGAACTCCACTCTTCACCCTGATCACTTTGGTATATATAACCCCCTTTGGGTGTTATAAATGAATAACATAACCCCGTTATGTGAATAAAACTGTAATACTTCCTTAGAAACTTTGTTACGAGAGTATAATATATATATATACTACATTCATCTTTGTCAGGTTTTAAACCATACTAAGTGATAGTGAATTAACAATCCTTGTCAATAACTCAGTTCTCTTAAAGATTCAATATTGATTTCACATCATTGATACATATATTATTTGAAGGTTTCTGTTTATAACCAAAGTCTAATCCTGGCAGTAACGCTTTAAGAAGTCCGCATACATAGAGCATTCATACCAGCAATGGGAAAAAGCTGGAAATTGCCCAGCTTTATCATTATCTTCAGTCGTGTGTTCCATGTTCTATTCGATTGTCAATTATAATGAAATATTGAAGTAAAAAATTTTATTTTTATTATCTTTTGTTTTGTTTTGCAAATTCCACGTATCATTTTTGCGGGCCAAAAAGAAAATCTGTACAGTAAACTGTCAGATGAAAAAAACCTATCTCAATAAAAACAAATATCTTTCGTTGACATTAAACTGACAAGCAATTTACATTAAAATAACATATTTTCAATAACTTTGACTAGTCGACAGTTGGGCCTTTTGAGGGTTGTTTTAACCCTCAGGTGCTGTATTGTAGACATTTGGTTTTTAAGGAAGGACAAGAGAATATTTATTTATGTATAGAAAGAGCCAAAATCGTAAAGCATAGAGCATTAAGATAGATTAGATTAGATTAGATTAGATTAAATTAGATTAGATTAGTTTAGATTAGATTAGATTAGATTAGATTAAAATAGATTAGATTAGATTAGATTATATTAGATTAGTTTAGTTTAGATTAGATTAGATTAGATTAGATTAGATTAGATTAGATTAGATTAGATTAGATTAGATTATATTAGATTACATTAGATTACATTAGATTATATTAGATTACATAAGATTAGATTAGAGAAGAATCAAATGTATTTCAATATTAAGAATAGTTAAAAATCATAGAAATTTCTTTAAGACTTAATTCTTTTTAGGAATCTTTAGTTGTCTTATATGGCTCTAGTAATTAATTCTAAAGTCAGTTCATTCTTTGTCTGTCTCATCTGCACCAATTTTTTGTATGTTCCCTATTGCTTCAAACCACCATTCATGCCAACATAAATTTACACTATCTGCACTAGTTTGTCTTGACAAACATTAAGTGGAGAACAATTTGTTTGATTTGCAAATGTAAGGCAATAAAATTTGCTGCAACACTACTACGCAGCACATGTGATAATAAAAGTCACATGAAGTGAACAAATAGTTTCGGTGCCAATCAGTTATTGCTTGCACTGTAAAATCTGCATGCAAATCTGCGTAGTTGCTCTTAAAAGGGACCAAATGGTCTGGCCTGGCTGCCAAAACACTGGAGGCATGAAATTCAATATATTATCAGGCTGTCAGGCAACGTAAATTTCTAAGTGCCTGTGCGAAACGTTCTACAAGCTTTACATGCATAAACATGTTGTTGTTGGTGTTGTCGAGTATTTTAATATTTTTGGAAAATTTTGCAGTGCACACACAAAAATAGCCTGAAAATATGAGAGTGAGCAATTCAATGCGTATTTCCGTAAATTTGCTCCCTCTGCTCCGCACCAAATCGATGTAATTTCCATACGCACACAGATACATACATACATTCATTTGTATAAATAAGGAGAAAGGCATGCATGGGAATTTAAATATGCATGTATTTCGTGCATGGAACGCTGCCAGTGTCATTGATGACCGCTGCTATCATCAGCACGTGTGTACTAGTGCCGCACACACACACTTATGTGTGGAGTGTGTAAACAATAAACTCAATATGTGTATAGTAAAATTTTATTGCAGTGCTATCTGACACGAAGCTGTGAAGAAAAGAAATGTACGAACAGCCGCAGTCGAAAAAAAAACAGCAGACAACAACAACAGCGAGAACACAAAAACAAAGCCAAGAATTGGAACAATTGCGTGAATGTGATGTTGTTGTACTTGTTATTGTAACAGGCATTGTGCTGGCATGATTTTTCGGTATATATATCCATATATTCATATATCTGTATGTCTGCATGTGTGCTTGCGTATTCTGTTTACTTTGTTGAGTTGCCGCTCTTCGCTCTTCTGCTGTGAGGTCAACATTATTGTACAAATTTCATGATTACTGCAGTTATTTGTTTGCTTTTGTGTCGCAGCCACAATTTCCAATTCATTTTATTTATTTCATTTTGGTTCCACATTCACACACACTCACACAGTGTACAACAGTGCGTATGAGTGACATTATGCTGGTTGTGTGCTGGCGCTTTGGCTATTTTCGTGGCATATGCATAGGCGCTTCTAAAAGAATTTGTAACTGAAAACACAAATGTGTGTGTATGTATATTTGTGTAAGGTTACTATCATAAACACATGATGGACGTTCAAAACGAGATTCGTGTGGAATATGGAAATTTGATTGCTTTACAGCTGCTGGCAAAATGTCGTAAGATGAATGGTTTTTCTATTCTTTTCTTACATTTCAGTATTTATTTATTTTCTAATATAAAATGTTGAGAGTAACAATAGATATTTTGTGTGAGAACTGGACTATATTCAATTATATTACATTATATACTATAATACCCCACATTTTACAACTTTTCGTTGACAACGTCGAACACAAGCCAGACGGCTGAAAATATGAAAAAACTCAAGTACCAAATCACTTTCTGCGCATCGCTGTTGAATCGCAACTAACTCGTTACAGTTCTGAAGCGGTTGATGACTAAAGCTGCCAAACGATTAGTGGGAAACGGTTACCAAATCGCGGTGAACCAGTGCAAATGTTGACCAAATGGTCCGGGATTGATGGTCATGAAGGTTTTGTTGTGGGTTTGGTGAGATTGGCAAATAATCATCTACTATGAGCTGCTCCCATACGACCTAACTATTAATTTCATACTGTCAACTATTGGACCGTCTAAAGAAAGCAATCGTCCAGTAAGGGCCAGCATTGGCCAATAAGAGAGGAATTGTGCTCAATAAGTACAATACAAGACCACACATAATAATTGTGACTCGCATAAAGGTCTGGGAGCTTGGTTGGGAGGGACATATTCATCCAGCTTAAAGACTGGAGCTGGCACCAAGTGAAAGTGATGGTGAAAAATGTGCATCAAGAAAAGCTGCTGGAAATCGACTGTCCCAGTTTTTTGCCTATAGAGATGAGGGTTTCCATGACGATATTTTTGAGACAATTGCTTCAAAGGGCGAGGTGTTAACTGAATATAAACACTAATAAACTTAAATTTCTGATCACAAAATGTAAGATTTTGAAGAACATTTTACTGAATTGAGTTACCTTAAATCAAAAGACGTGGGAATAAATGTGGGATACAAGTAGATATAGTGATGAATACGACAAAAATTGGTTTTGAGGGCTAACATTATGAACTGATGCTCGCCGACAACGATAAACACCGAATGATCTTTGGACAACAGAACACAAACAGAACAGAATAAAACAGAACAGAACTGAAAAGAACAGAATATAACAGAACAGAGCAGAACAGTATGGAACAGAACAGAATAGAACGGAACATAACAGAACAGAACAGAACGGAGCAGAACAGAACAGAATAGAACAGAACAGAGCAGAACAGAACAGAACAGAACAGAACAGAACAGAACAGAACAGAACAGAGCAGAACAGAACAGAACAGAACAGAACAGAACAGAACAGAACAGAACAGAACAGAACAGAATAGAACGGAACAGAACAGAACAGAACAGAATAGAACGGAACAGAACAGAACGGTACAGAATGGAACAGAACAAAACAGAACAGAGCAGAACAGAAGAGAATAGAATACAACATAAAAAAACAGGATCTCTCTCTTGGGTGCCAGAGATATATCAGATTGTTAATTATCATCATCGGCATCAAACACTGTCTTATGTATTGTCATATCTTAATATTGGAATCCACTAAATGGAATTTTTATATTTTTATTTCTAAAGCAGGGCCCAGTGAAAGCAAATTATACAGTTATCCTAATATTATATTACTAAAGATAATTTGAATTTAACTCAAATACTATATGCAGATATAAGAGAGATAATTCTCAACAAATACAACACACTTGCAGAAAACCCACATTTTAGCACACAATACTCGCTAATAGGCCATACCGCGTTATTGTTTGCTTTGAAATTGACATATTTGAAATATTCAATCTCAGAATATATGTCATGGGGGCAACGAAAGCATCATCATAGTGCCATACCACATACTCGAGCACACACTTAAACCCAAACAAATGTGAGTGCATATGACTTCCAAATGCAGCACTACAGCAACAACAACGCCATTAGTTAGATGGCATAACAATGCTGTGTTTATGAGCGCCACGAAAGAGCGGCTTGACCAGCACTTTCGAGGCCACTCCAGCGCAGATATTTACCCACTTTTGCAACAAGATAAACACATTGATATGCGGTCGACCGGCGTTTGGCATGCAGTTGGCCGATTCACCGAATGGATACACCATTTGGATGATGGCTATCAAGTCATTTCGGTTAGGTTGTGGAGCGGATAGCGCGGCTATTATGTGTAGAATATCAGTGGTGAGTGCTTTCTTTCGTCGGGTGCTCAACGCAGCGCGTTGTCGATGACATCGAAAGCCTCAGCCGGCGGCGGTTGTAGTGATGGTGGTAATGTGCCCTCATTGTTGGTGGCCGCAGTGTCACCACAAAACGAGCATTGCATTGTCATTTGCTGCGCTCGTAAATAGTTGTGGCTGGCAACACTCGTGGGAGTGCCACTTAAGCGACAACGACGACCGCACTGAGTGCAATGACAGCTATGCATGTGAAATGCATATAAATTGCTTGACACTGGACACGCCACACACACACACACACTCACATGCATATGCATAATGCAAGCGCTCAGATGTATGCCTGTGGCAGCAGCGCTTCTTAAGCAGCATCGATGACATTTGCGGTGTTGGTGGTGAATGCAAGTGGAATTTCACACGAACTTTGTGGCAATGGCAGCAATGCCATGCAACACTGCAAGTGTGTCACATTTATATTCATGTGTATGTGTGTGTGTGTCGGTTGTTGACAGTGTCGCCTCGTTTGCCAACGACAATTTATATGCGTTTGGGGACTTTGTATGCAATCTACGGGCATACTTTAGATCCTCTTTAAAAATTTAATGAATAGCTAAGTGAATGTTGAAGAGGTCTTTTGTTAGTGCTATCTCTGAAATTTATATTCTACAATAAAGCTTACTCTTCTTGGTTCTTAGTTTAAATTTTGAAAATCTCTCCAAGCACTACTCCGGAAATTTTATCGGATATCACTTCTTGCATTTAATTTAACTGTGGAGAGTCTATATCTAAGTATTATAGGCCATAAGACTTATCTCGTCCAAGTAGTAACAGCCGCTTCAACTTCACAGTCAACTAGTCAGAGATTGGAAAATACTTCCAGATTTTTAGCAACGTTATGCTGGATGTGCAAATACTATGGGATGAGGTGGCTACACAGTCCTAAATCAATTTGCATAGAATGGTTCTACATCTTCGAAGGATTCGAAGGACCAGCACCTCTTTAAGGACTAATTTAACTCCCTTAGCAACAAACGATTGATCAGTGGATAGCTGATGAAAGAAACATAAACTGTGATCAATATTAGATCCAAGAGGGGTGAGGTACTGTAGTAATCTTTCCAATGAAGTTGACTTAAATCTTTCTAAAAGTGAACACATCATGGTTTTGTATTCCCAGTTCGGAATATTGACTGACAATCGAGAGTATATGTTTGTCACAAGGAAAATGAACTTCCGCAGTATTAGTAAATTTCCGAATTACAGTGGTTACAAAGTGTTTGTCTGGAACGTACAAATATAGACATTGATTTATTGATTCTCCGTTATTATTCTTGTGGATTTATTTCATAAGGAAAGTGTATTCTAGAAGTCATCTTGGCGAGCTCAAGCCAAACTTTTTATCGAAATCTTCGCTCCGCTGCCCAAGATGTTAGAAAAAGTAAAGAAAAAATCAACAAAATAAAACTCATTTGGATTGATTCCTATCGGAAATGAGAATTTAATCTAGGGCTGTTTTTGGGTTAGTTACGGGAGAAAATAAAAACTGAAATACTTAAGGGGCTATATCAGTGTGACATTTTCAAATTGTCGATTGTTTTTATGTTTTGCTTATTCGATAGTTTATACTTCAAAAAAATTTCCTGTGAAAACGGTAAGGTCGTATCTTGCATAGTTTTTGAATGTCAGCGTTCTAAAGAGCGACAGGTCGCCGGCTTAAGCCGCCATAGGCAAAACTTTAAACGCGTTTTTCTCGAAACGATATTTTTTTAAAATTGCTGACATCATAACTCAACGAGAAATTGACCGATCGATAGTAGATCAAGTATAGAAAATATCTTCAACTTTAATACCCTTTTTGAATTTTTTTGTTTCAGCTACTCATTCGGCGGAATCATGGTACCTCCCAAGACAGCACATACGTTATTTTTCAATAATTTTGTAAAAAAATCTTAAAACATAGCTGAAAATATACCTTATTATGTCCAAAAACCTTTGAAAGATTCGATCGAGTACTTTCTAAAACAAGTTCACGAGAATCGCCTAATTTTCCATGGGTTACACTCGTATAGCCCCTTAAGGACTTGTTTAACTGTTTTTAATTTTTGTTTTGAAGACTTGTCAAAATATCGCATCGCAAATTAGTTTTTTTCATATAGCTTCGTATAGATAATATTTGTTTAATTTTTTTAACCAAACAAACGGCCAAAATAGTCAAATTAGAACCAAATATAGGGAATTTTTTTGAAAAAAACGAAGACATTGTGTATACAGTAGATGGATGATGTTTTTGAAACATCGATGTTTTCGCATCGATGTTAGCCACCGATGTCTGGAATCTAAAAACATCGATGCATCGATGTCACTTTCAACGATGTTTTATGTCGATGTTTTATATAAAAATTTGACTTCACACCTTCACACTTTTTCGGGTATTAACTCGAAACCCTCTATTTGGATACAATTTATTTATTTATACAATTTAATTCTGGCGTAGGCTACTGCGTTAGATCAGAGATTCAAATTACTGCATTTTAAAGATGCTTTGGCTAAAAGAAATACTTTTTTTGTTTCATAAAAAATTCAAAGAATCGCGCCGATTTAACGGAATCTTCGAATGAGTGTGAAACAGAATACTCGTTTGATATTTGGAACCAGAATAAACATTTGGTCCACCAAAAGGTCAAATGTAAGCTGTAAAATTTATCTACAATTACAGGGACGGAAGGTTGAAGAGAAAGTGTATCTCGATTGTTACCCTACCAATCAGAAGCCGATAGAGTTTGGGTTGACATGAATACTGTGTTTCCGGAGTTGTATAAATATGCTGATTAATATTTACACATTGTGGCCACTTCAGTGCCGAGTAAAGGACTGTTTTCTAAACGCAGGCCACCTATCACCAAGGGCACCTATCACGCAGAAGTAAAATCGAAAAGAAATGACAGTGAAAAAACTTTTCATGTCGTTGTTTTGAAATTCTGGTATTTATCGAGAAAAAAACTTTAACAGACATATAATGCTAAGTGAAATAATGTGTATCAACTTAAGACGTACTACATTTCATTTATTTATGCTTCTGCTTCTGCATCCCTTAGCTTTTCACACTCAATTTAAAATAAGTTAAAAAATTTCAAAAATACATCGATGTTTTGATATATCGATGTTTTAATGGTCGATGTTTTTGATTTCGATGGGTTTTGAAGAAACATCGATACATCGAACCATCGATGTTTCATTTCACGATGTTTACATCCCTATATGTACGTGCATTTTTTTTTTAAGAAAATGTACGGTAGAAAATATCCCGATGACTCAAGCCAAATGTTCGCTCGAAATCATTCCTAATACTGAGATGCTTGAATAAGTAAAAGAAAATTTAGCAAATCTATTTTTTGATTGATGCTGGAATAAAACCGATATTTGATGTATAAAATGTTGTTGTTGTTGCTTATTTTAAGTAACTCACATGTTATCATATAAGAGGCAAACTATTATAAGGAAACATATCTTCTGATTTTACCGATAGCCACCAATATGGAGACTTCCGACCACTTCCTTAGGTCACTGTCAACTCAGTATAAACTGAAAACTGCGTTAATTTTTAAATAAGCGTTAGCATTTATGACGACTACTGTAAGTAAACCAGCCTGCGATGGACTTCAAAATTGTGATATATGGGAAGTAGACGTGATTGTAAACCGATTACGCCCATTTTCATACTGTGCTATTGCGATGCCAAGGAAATGTTATGAGCCGAATTTTGTTAAAATTGCTCGAGTAGTTTCTGAGGTATGGTTTTTGATCCATAAGTTAGTTTTCAACACGACCTTTATACGAGAGATATGCACGGTTTTAATCCGATTTAATCTATTTTTGGGCTGTATAAAGAAATGTATAAAATAAACGACTCCAGAAATTGATTGATATAGCTTTAGTATTTTATGATATATGTGGGAGTGGCAATGGTCTGATTTCTCCCATTTGTAATACCAACCTTCTCATGGCGAATAGGTCTAATTCGATAAAAATTATTCAAAAGTACATATGTATATACCTTTGCTTTGATCCTATGGCTGATACCCAAGAAAGAAAATAACACTTCGTTTGTTGAAAATCGTTTTTTGTGAAGCCAGAAAAGCCCTGTAGTTATACATATGTTAGTTTCGACAAAGCGCTTTATGAGATCTAAAAAAATAGCTTTGCTTTAATCTCGCCACTTCCTACCAACCTTCATCGGAAGCTTAGAACCATATGTGAGGCAGCTTATTGCCTCTTTCCTCCAGAGATTATTCTTTCCCATAAATAGTTTAATTAAAACGAAAAATTGTGTCTTCAAAAATATGTTTTGGCGAGCATTTAT
Source organism: Zeugodacus cucurbitae (assembly GCF_028554725.1). Taxonomy (NCBI): domain Eukaryota; kingdom Metazoa; phylum Arthropoda; class Insecta; order Diptera; family Tephritidae; genus Zeugodacus; species Zeugodacus cucurbitae. The sequence continues at coordinate 63,880,967 of NC_071667.1, forward strand.
TCCTTTAAATAGAAGGCTTAAAGGATTAAAAGGAATTATTTTTTGGCTTTCCTGATTTCTAATGCATAATTTTCCATAAAAAAATAATAATCAAAATGTAACATTTTTTCCCCTTTAATACTTCCTTTTGAGAGCATTTCATCATTAAAGTTCACCAACTTCTTTGCTAAAAAAAACTCGCAAGAGAAACAAACGTCAACAGCAATAGCAAGTAGTATGTGGACCATAAACAAAATTTCTTCCTTACAACAACATGTCTTTGACGAATAATTAAGTGCGAGTGAATGCTGAGGAAATCTGTTTTCCAGCAAACGCCAGCAAATACGCAATTACATATCTGAGTGAGTGTGTGTGTGTGCGTGTTAGTAAGCCAACAGACTATTGCAAGTGAAGTAGAGTGCCCGACATGTCATTCAAGTGAAGCTAAAGCCGAGCTGTTAGCGTCAATACGGGATTTATGTCAATATAGGAGATTGTCTGAGTGTGTGTGTGCGTGTCAAGTGAAAGCGCGTCATCATACAATTTGAGTTGAGTTTAGTCTGTTTATTTTTGTTTTTGTTTCTAACATGGCTCACATACATCTAAAGCTATATACATATATATGAGTAAGTGTAACGGTTGTTGGCAAAACAAGCTTGTTCAATTACTGAATATACCGAAATATGCGTGTCACGTTGAGAGTTTCCTTGTTAAGAGCTTGCCGCTCGCGCTGCCAGCAAGCACTCAACACTCAGCGCAGACTTTGCATGTCACTGCTTGCGAATAAGACAGCGTTTGCCATGATTCCTACACGCATTTTGCTGTCTTGCCATTTTTATTTTATTTTTTTTTTTTGTTTTTTTCTTCCTCTGCTCTATATTATATAGAGCAAGCTTGTTAGGCTTGTTGAGTGCGTGAGTATGTGAGTGCGTCGCCTTTACTGTTGCGTGATAAATGCGTGCATCGCTTGTCATGTCTTCTTGTAACACTGTTTATTTTACTGCTTACTCTTCTGCGCCTCTACTACTTGCAACAGACGTGCCACTGTACAAACAAAACAAGAGGCAAGGAAGACAGAAGAAACACATATTTGCAAGTGCGTGAGTTCGTGTTTATGTATCTTTCGTCGTGTGTGTGTGTATGCCTACCACGACCGCTATCATACACACTTTCAGCCTTAAGATTTAGCAGCAGTCAAGCAGTTTGGTTCCGATCATCCTGTTTCGTCCATTGAATGCTTGTTGTGGTCGAACATGGCTCGCACTTAATGCATGCAACTACAAGCAATAAATACTTGTATAAAAAAATAAATGAAAATGATAAAAAAGCATATGTTGCTGTTGTTTTCTTATGAGGACGAGCGAAAATTATGTATTTCCCTGCATGCGTTCGGTCACAGCCTGATGACATACTACTTTACGAGGGCCATACGAGAAGTACTTAGCCTCACCTCACCTCGTATAAAAATCATGAGTACATTCTCGTTGACGAATTTTATCAAAATTTCAGTCGATTCGATTTCGCATTACTGTTTGTAGTCCTGTGTTTATCCAGGGGTGTCCTCGGATTTTGGAAAATGAAAAAAATTGGAATATCAATCGGTGTTTCTTGTTTTTTGGAAGGGAAAGAGCTATATGATGCCTTATGCCGGGTTTTGATGATTCACGTCCAGATGTATAAAGTTCATGATCTCATATTAGCAGTTCACCGATGAAAAGTGACCTGACATATAGGCATCTCAAAACATTGCGGGACTCTAATTGCTCATGAGAAAGCTGTCGACACTATGAGTACCCTGTTTGCTCACTCCGCACAATAAACGCAATAGAGAGACTTCTTCATAGCAGCAGTTGATTGTGTTTAAGAGTAATTCGAAAGAGTCTTCGCGATGTTTCGTAATCGTTGCCGAAATATGAATTAATCAGTGCCATCCAGAGATCGAAGTATAAAATAAATAGTGGAGTTTGTCCGACGAACATGCTAAGAAGAAGGAGAAGACTGTCCATTCGATCGGAAAGATGATGACTACCGATATCTGGGGTTTGAAAAGTGCGATCTATATTGTCCACCTCTAGAAAGAAAAATATTATTCAGGCGATTCGTTACTGAATTACAGAGAAAAAACCTCCATCTCTCAGTGTTTTCAGTGTTTCATTCGATCCCATTGTACTCGATTGGGTACAGAAAAAATCTTTTATTTCTTTTTTACTCAAGCAAGTACAATGGGATCGAATGGGTTAATGTACAAAAATATACTCCCTTCCATATATTTTAGGTCGAATGAGGTTGTTTGAAGGCCTGCAGCCTGTATTTTTGTTAAAGAAGTTAGTTTGTAACTGAGTCAAATGAATCGATTTAGAAGAAGATATTGTTAAGAAATAAATCGTCATTTTCCAAATTTTAAATCTTTTGTAGGCTAAGCACTTTTCGGACGGCTCTCGTAAGTTCACATGTGTATGTATCTTCTTAAGTTTTCACTGCAATACCACTGGTAAGTTCATGCTAGTATTTTGATCCCAACAATATATTTATCCTTGTAGCATATTTATTTCCAGCGCACTTTGTGTGCTTTGTGTCAAATATTCGAACAGTAAATCCTACAGATATCTACATGTGTGTGTTTTCAGGGTCTGCCGTCTTCATTTCGTCGTCATTTCCAGCAAAGATAAATAGAAACGGTCGTGTCACGTGCGGTGTCCTTGAAATCATTGTAGGCATCACGCGCCGCTTAACTTTCAGCAGTTGTCATTGTCCGAAGGCGGCGCTGTCAGTTAAGATAAATTTCTTTTATTTCTTGCATCAACACATATACACACATATGTGTGTCTTCTGAGTGTGTGCGTGTGTGTTTGTGTTCGGCACAAAGCACGAAAATTTGAAATGTGAGATTATTTTCGGGTTTGACTTTAATGAAATTGTGTGGTTTCAGTTTAACTTTATGACACTTTGAAGATTAGGCTGCTAATTTAATGAGTTTCATTCTTCTTTGCTTTCTCAACACACCCTTACACCCTCACATATGCTCGTATGTCGGGGTCTTTGGTAAAAGTTTTTGATATGTATGATTATTTTGGCTAAAATGAGTTTATTAGCTGTTTATCGCATTAGACATAAAGGCAATTTTAGGCGCAATGGAAGAAGACAGAGAGAGATAGAACGAGAAAGGTTGCCACAAAGCTTGGGAATAAACATTTATTTTAATATTATATTATTTGGCGCTTCCAACTGCGGGTGTAACTCCAGACAAATCCACACATTCATAGTCACACAATATTTCATTTCTCTAATATATTTCAACCAGAGCGTGTGTCTTCTTCAAACGAAAGCATTAATTTTATCTTCAACATAACCACAAATTTTAATATTATTTGATTAATTGATTGTCATATGATCTGTTGCGACTTTTGTCTTCGATGATTGATGATAACACCAGGGTCAATTAAATCAATATGTTCCTCTAGTATTTGTATACATAATACATGTGATTCCAATTGGCTTAATTATAATTAAAATAGACGTCTTCGATTTGTCACTTTTGCGCTCGGTAAATTTGTGCTCAGCTCGCTTATTAACAGAGTTAACGTGAAGGCGACAACAAAGGAAGTCGGTTGACTGTACAAGAGGTACCAGAGAGTATGAAGTTGCCTTACTAGACTTAGCAGAGTGATGAATCGTCATTCATGTGAGGTTTGACTGAGAGATAATACAATAATTTATAATATATTTATACTCTCGCAACATGTTGCACAGAGTATTACTGTTTTGTTCACATAACGGTTGTTTGTATCACCCAGAAATAAAAGAGTTAGAAATGGGGTTATATATATATATAAATGATCAGGATGACGAGTGAAGTTGAAATCCGGATATCTGTCCGTCCGTCTGTCTGTCCGTCTGTCCATGCAAATCGGGTTATTGCCATGCCCACAAAATAGCGAAAACCAAAAACATATAAAGTGTCGTAACTAAGCCATAAATAAAGTTATGAAAGTACAGAGGACGCCTCTAGGGAGGGGCATATTTGGATGTGATTTTTTTTTTTGGAAAAGTTGGCGTAGCCCCGCCCCAAAATAGATTTAATGTATACATTGTCATAATGTATATCTTGCAAACAAATAATGCTATATAAACCAAACTTTCTGTAGTCGTTCTTTTATCCATTTCTTATACAGTCCAAAACTGAAAGAATTCGAATAATCACCACGACCACCTCACATACAAAGGTTATGTTGAAAATGTCTAAAAGAAAGTTAACTCATTAACGAAAAACGTCAGAAATACTAAATTATGCAGAAGAAATGGCACTCAGATTTTTTTACAAAATGGAAAATGGGCATGGCGTCGCCCACTTATCGGTCAAAAACCTAAAAAAAATACCTCAGGAACTACTCGATCGATATCAATGAAATTCGGTATATAATACTTTCTTGATACCCTGATGACACGGATGAAAAATGGGCGAAATGGGTTGACAAACACGCCTATTTCCCATATAACTCAATTTTGAATTCTATCTGATGCGTTTACTTTATAATATATACACTAGGAACCAAAGAAGATAGCGGAATAAAACTTTACACAAATACTGTATTTGAGCTGTGACATCACTTGTGGAAAAATTGTCAAAATCGGACCATAACTTTTCAAGACCCCATACATCGAACATGAAGAACTCAGTGCTTTTATGCCAAATATATGTGTCAAATTGTGCGAAGGTATAAAATGTTTGGTTGCACCCACACTTAACCCTTCCTTAATTGTTTTATTTTACAATCATCGTATACCTTCAGAAAATATAACTTCAGAAAAGTGAGGGAAATTGTTCTCGAAAATCGACATGCAAATTGATGTGATTTCATTTTTAATTGATGGTTTAGGTTTAAAGATTTCAAATGTCTCGATAGGTTTTCGTTCGTGGATAGAGATGCTCGTTAAACTAACGTCATTGGAAGCCGACCAATTTAATTTCTAGAATTTCGTAATACATATTCGGAAAATAGTTTTTGTTGAGAAATAATTAGGTAAGTTTTTGTTGTTTTACATAAATTGAATTATTTCCTATGGAATTTGAAAATTTCAATAATTCTGCAAAATTTAATTTATAATAATTTTCTAGCCCGCAGTCGCTTCCCAAAGTACATACACAAAGCAGGCATTACTATCTTCATATAATTAAAATTATTTTGATAACTGTAGATAAATTAGTTTGTTAATTGTAGTATTTAACTTTTACCTTATTATGATATCATGTCAAAAGTATTTAAGAGGTAATTAAACCAAATATTCACAATCTGGGAAATTACATAACAAAAAAAAATAATTTCACTTAAGCATAAATATTTCTACTCGTATACACTTCATTGAGTCTCAGTTTAGAAAATTATTTCGAAAAGGAAAACATATTTCAATGAATTCATAAGCTTTGCTTCCCACATATGTGTGAGTGTGTGTATATTTAGCTTTTCACAAGCAATATATAGGTTTCTATGTATGTGGAATGTATGCCTGCGTCATAATCGCTCTTGATAAATTTTCGTACTTCACTCTTAATTAGCTTAATAAATTGATATATGAGTGTGTTAAGGAAAGTAAAACAGCTTGATAAGCACCTTTGTTTTGGTTGTTTTGGAGTATATGGCAACACCTACAATAATGATACATGCATACATACATAAGTGTGTTAATGTATGTAAATTAGGGTATGTTAGGCTTCAGCGCTAAGAATTTTGAAGTTTATTAAGCTCGGGATTTCACAACTTTGTCTTAATTGAATCATGAAAAATGGTTGTCACTTGTTGAAAATTAAAACTTTTCTAATATTGGTAAATATTTATCAAGGTTAGGTTAGGTTAGTGAGCACATCTCTGCATATGCAGGTAGATCGCACTTGAACAGTTTTGAGCGCTATCCTTTGTGATACGAATAAACTCATGACTCAAAACGACCCTTATAGTTCGGCAAAACGCTTCGAATCTGTTAAAAACTTCTTTAGATTACTAAGACGAACATGAATAAAAAATAATAATTAATAGAGTTGCCATCTGATTTGTATATATTTTTTTGGAAATAAATGTGAGTGAAATTGGCGACACAGTGTGACTAGAAGTTTTAAATATTTATAAAGGCCTGAAATAATGTTTGAGTAGGCACAGAGTTGCCACTTCGTAAAATTTTTAAATACTTTTTAAACAAAAATTTAAAACAAAATATTGGTTTTTCTATTACGAAAAAAATATGAAAAAAATTATTTGGCGTTGCCACCTGTTAATTATTAATTAAAAAATATATTTGAATAATGAGGAAAAAATCGAGGATGTTTTTGTAGCCTTTCAGTGTTCCATTTTGTATTTTCATGTGGCAACTTTGCTATAAGCCAGGTATAGTAGCAAATATTATTAAAGTACATCTACATTACTTTCTGGCATCATTTATAAATTATCTAGAAACGTTTTCTCTAACATTAAATTTCATGGTCAGCTCACAACTTCATATTAATACACAGAAGTTATGTGCACATTCATGTCTATTACAAATGCCACTTATACATAAATCTAACTCTTGTTAAGCCTAATAACCGCAGCGAGCTAATGAAGCAACCTTTCAAGTTGTGCAATTATTCCTATTTACTAAAGCATTCATAATAATTGCAGAAATATGGTAATAAGTAATAAATCAATTAAGTGCAGACGTGAAGCGCGTGATTTAAATTCATGCGAATTTAGTTGGAAAGCAATGAAGTCTTTGTTGTAAATAACTATGTAGATAATTACATGTAGAAACTGTATGTGTATTGTATATACTTAGTTGTAAGCAGCCAGTGAGACATAATGCCTTGGAATACAGTTGCGAGCATTAAACTGATTTTATCTAAGCAAATTGAAATTAATGCAAACAAGAAGTTATTGGATCAAATAATACACACTTAGTTAAGCATTTGTATTCATGGCTGTATGTAATGGAGGGATTGTAGCTTAAATAGGGTAGTGAAGTGTTTGTATATAAATAGTATAAGTATAGGTAGGTTGAGTATCTAGTTAAGTTATATGGCTGATAATGCTGAAGGAAGTTATTATTTGACTTCATACTGTCCGACTTCATCCAAAAGATCTGTAATTGTTTGGGTGCCACCGTTCTGCAGAATAGATTGTCTTACTCTTATTTGGATGCCCCAGAGCAGAGCAAACAGAAACTACACACTTCGACGAAGCGTTTGAAGGCTTATACTATCTGATACCGAAACATCCTTCAAAACAGCTCATGTTATGGAGAAGAAGAGGATGATAGCGAGCAGACCATCTCTTTTTTAATTTGCAGATTGCTAATTTGTTATTGCGCATTGACCCTTCAAAGAGTATTAAAAAAACAACAACTAAGTAAAGAAGCAATCTGGAGCACAAAGACCCAAAATGGGATTTATTTAAAGAAAACTACAGAAAAACGAACACACAACGACAAAAACTTAAAACAAAAGCGGAGATAACATTGTTTGAACAGAAAGACAAAGCAAAAAGCACTCAGTCAGCAAAGCAATACGCATGAAATTGCAAAAAAAAAAAAAACAATAAAAAAAAGTAAAGTTAAAAAGGTGAAATGCATTGGAAGGTAAATCCGGGCCACAGCATTTATTGAAGCCGAAGTCAAGCGGAAGGCAATTAATCATTAAAGTTAAGACTATTAAAAGCCTGCAAACAACAAAGGTAAATACTGGAAACCTGCGCAAACACAAACACAAACAACAACAACACAAATGAAGCACCACAACACAGCAACACCAACAACAGCAACAAAATATGCAATTACAAGCAACATAAAGCATCATTTTTCAGCGAAACCAACTGAGTAGAGGGGTGAAGAGAGTAGAGGAGTGAAGCAGCGAAAGTAAAAAATGAAAATGAAAATGAAAAACGGAAAGATAGAGGCAGATGATGAAAATGTGCTAAGCACCTGAAGAAAGTAGAAAACTAACAGCAACAACTTTCAGGAAAAAAGGAAGCAGCAGCAACAACAAAAACATAATGACCAACAAGAATGACACAAAAAACTACGAAGTGGAAAGGTGGCCGAGCCGTGAAGAGCGCCTGGAACGAGGTTAGAAAAATAACTGCCTTCATTTAAGTTTCATTTACGAAACGAAGTAGCGCCAAGAGAGGTCGCGAGGCCGAGTTGCTGGAAAGGCAAATCAAAAGTACAAGTGTAAAATTAAATATCTTAAGCAGCCGCAACGGCAACACAATGCGCACGCAGAAACGGTGATGAATTGTGAACAAGCGAGGAAAAAAAAGAAAACAAATGAGAAGAAGAAGAAGCAAAGAAAATTAAAGCCTGCTTAATGCTCATTAGAAGCAAAACAATGTATCTACTACAAGCAGTACAGCAGCGGAGTGGAATTAGTGACAGATGACGAAGAGCCCACCGCGAGGCGAATGCCTGAAAGACTACTAAGAAGGCAAATGATAGCGAAAATGAGAAGAAGTGATAAGCTGTACAGCAACAAAAGGAGCGCTTGAAGCATAGTATGCATGGAAAAAATGGAAACAACTACAATAATGACGCTATAACAAGCTGAAGAGTTGAGAATTAAGATGTCGCAAAAACGCTACACTGTTGCAAGCGGAGCATTCAAAAGAAGAATGTCATTATTTAACCTTGATGGTGGCTAATGTGAAGATTTCTCACGCTACACGAAAGCAATAGCCAGTAACTTGTTTTTTATATGTTAGTACATGGACTAAGAAAAATGTAAGGATATCATAAGAATGTTGCCGGAACTCATTAAGCTACCCAGTTATTATATAATTTTCCTGTTTAATATATATTTGAAAGCAGATTGTTGGACTTTAGCTAAATAGATGCATAGGGTACTTGTGATTAGACGATAGTTCGCTTTCGATAAAAAGGTAAAATCAGTAAACCCATTCCCACTGTTTAACTTGAATGGCTGTAGGTGAGAAATTCAAGGTGTTTGAGCTTTAATTCCAGAAAGACGGGAAAGCAACGAAGAACGTATTGAGATGATTCTACATCTTCTTCCGAATTGTTTCTATAACTGGTATCCAATCGATCGGACAAAGTGAAACCCGCATAACTAGGGAAAGTCCTTTTGGTATTTACCAAGGTTAGGTTAGGTTATGTGGTTGTCAAAACGACGCACCTAGGCCTTTTGGAGGCCCATTGTGACACCACTAGGACTATGATCCCTCACACTATAGAGTTGTCTTTGAACCACCCTGTGGGCTTAATAAAGTGAGAAAGCTCACACAATTTGATATGAGCAACTTCACCCACATCCTCGAAAAACCGCGTACAGTAGTTGCAATTCTTTTCCTATACTATTCCTTCTTCTTCCTGGCAGCTTCTGCAGTAATCGTTACAAGGTAACCCCAATCTGCTGGCGTGTCTACCAATCAGACAGTGTCCCGTTAACACCCCTACAAGGGTTCTTGTGTCATTCCTCTTAAATTTCAGTAAACGACAAGTGCGGCTCTTACTCCACTCAGGCCATGTTTGTCTACTTACGGAACAAGTCGTTGATTGTTTCCATTGTGATTCAGCCATATCAACAGCATGTTTATCTATTAGGTATCTGCACGTTGCCAGTGGTATAAAAATTCCCTCTTTATTAGCATCCAACTGCATTGTTGTGCCAATTTATTTACTAAACACACAAGAGATCTAGCCATCCAGCGGAAACAAGACCACCAAGTCGCCGGTATTACAATAAAGAATATTGATATAAAAACTTGCGAGAATTTCGGAATGTCCTAGCATAAGATCAGTTAGATAGCAAGCTTTTCAGAGCCTGTTAACAATTTTAACATCCGCACACCTATCAGTTATTTTAACAGATCTAGTGTGTTGAGTGTTATTAAGATCCTTAGTTAGAAGAGTCAAGTTCCTCAAGCTTTGTAGCCTTTTCCAGCTGCCTGCCTTACAAACGTTTCATGAAGATATTGAAATTAATGTAGTTTCTTAGAGCCAAGACCCAATTTTGGTGTCGACCCTTTAGATAATTGGGTACAGCATACTATCCGAAAGTGTTCGATGCAGTACCCACCGAAGGAAGCCGAGGAAGAGGGAGACCTCCACTCCGATGGAAGGACCAGGTGGAAAAGGACCTGGCTTCACTTGCTGTTACCAATTGGCGCCAACTGCCAAAAGGAGAGATGCGTGGCGCACAGTTGTGGACTCGGCTATAACCGCGTAAGCGGTGTCTACGCCAGTCAAGAGGAAGATACTCTCCGTATCGATACCGGAAATTTCATATGTATCTTGTTGTCAATTTTGCTTGACTTTCTTAGAGTTCTTCAAATATTAGCATAACTGCAACTGGTTTTCTCTAAGTCTTAATGCATACTATATGTGTTCATATGATGAAGAAATAATGTGCTAAGCCCCAAATAGGCAGCTTGCAATAATTAGAAGCAGAAGGCATGTACTGTCTGCTGCGTATCGCAAACAATTAAAGCTTTAAGCCACAATAAAGACAACAATAAAGCAACATATTAACTTGAAGGTTGCATGTTGCTTCATATGGTTATTACACAAAAATAAAAAAATAAAATAGTCCAGACAGGAAAATTAGATGTAAAAGCCACCCCTAAACAACTAATGAGCGAAGGATTGACAGCTGGAAAAATTTAGCAATTCTATACGATATTAGTTAGATAAGCGTGAAAAGGAAAATTTAAGTTTAAATACTCAATCGACACGGGAAAATATTTACTAAAAAACAGAATAATTATTATTTTATATATGTATTTTAATAACGTAGTAGACAATCAGTTACACTAGTGAGTGGCAAAATTAAAAAAAAAAATTCCATAATCTTGAAAAACTCAAAATTTGTCTCGCTACTTGCTTATTTTCATTAAAGCTTAAACTCTCAAATCACATAAAGTCATCGACAGACACAAAGTAATTAAATTTAAAGCTGCAAAGTTGTACCTTGAACTCATTAATGCCTAGGGAATGATAATCAAAAGATTTCCACGAATTTTTAGCATAGAATAACTGCTTATCACACAAGAGTTAACAGTAAACTGCTGAGACAGCTGCAAAAATCTGCTTTACACACACATATGTGTTTATATATACATATATATGTATGTACATATGTATACAGTTATCTAAAAACGGTCCGCTTGGCTTAACTCCATTTTCAATTTTAATGCCGCTTTGTGCAAAGTTTTGCTCTAAGTACTTGAAACTTTGTCAAGTAGCGGCGTTATTCACCACACACACATGAAATTGGCAGTCGCCTGCCTTAATGCGTAAACAAAAAGACGATTAATTTGAACCTGGACAAACATATGCATTTAAGCGCATACACACACACAGTCACAGAAGCGCTTGAATTGAAAAAAAGTTGTGCCGAAAACAAATCTAATTAAGTAAAGTTCATGTGTGTGTCTTAACATTATGCAATAAAGAAACTGTTAAGTACTTAAGGCAGTCAGGTGAGTTGAGTGCTTAAAAAAATTTGCGAAAACACAGACACATACGAGTATACATAAGTACTGATAAATACTGCTAAGTGCTGAAGAGTACTCACACATATGTATATGCGTATGAAAAGATTTGCATGTGTGAATATTTATGGGATTTAAGATGAGTTTATTTTAATGAAAAATATTTACTTGTTTCTTTGTGTTATGTAACCATTGAAATTTTGAAATTTTTGAGGGGATAAAAAATTTGTGTGCGATATGTAAATATGGGTGGGTGCGTATTTACATTTATTTGTGAGGAAGTATTTGTATGCAGAGGGAGTGCAGAATGAATTTGCGTATTTATTTAATAGAAATTAAATTTAAGATAAATAAAAAATTTGAAATAAAAAAAAAATATTTTCAGTAACAAATTTGGTCGATATGCCTGTATGAAGGCAACTAATTTATGTAGTTTCACACAGTAGTTCTCTTTAACCTTGCAATAGCTACAATATCAAGCCACCAAACAATTCCCAGAACCCCTTGCGGGCAACACACAACTCCCAGCTGAAAACCAACTAACGAATTACCCCTTTACTCAATTACGCCTAAATGTATGCTTTACACTAGTGAAAAACGTGAAAAGCACATACCGCTTACATAAAAGCTACAAGCTACACACATGAAAGTTTCTGGCAGAACCAGAAATCACTAACGGGCGCCTCCCGGCTAAATGCGTGGTTAACCGCACTGCTGCTGACAGGCAGCAATCGGCGTCGTTCAGCGGGAATAGCAAATGCACAGGTTACAAATTCGTAGTCACAATTACTGTTGTCGCTGTTCTTCTACTCCACGAATTTCTTAACTAATTTAGTCAGATAAAATTAGTGCTTGTATGTGTATTGTTGTTGTTGTATAGTAGTATAAAGTTTTACCACATACATTTCCTTATTTTAGGCTGAGCTATTTAGATGTGCTGTGAACTCTAACTCTATTTGATAAGCTGTTTAAAAGACCCTGTGGGAAAATGGAATGTTCAATTAAAGTAAAAATAGGAATATTTGGAACTCAAATTCAAAACATTTTTCAGCAGGTCCCAACCATTGCATTAAGGGGTTACATAGGTTTCGTGAGTTTAAAAAATCGAAAAATTTTAGGGTTATTAATTTCTACAACATCTCAAGAATATTATCCTAAATTTTCAAGTCGATCCGAATAACAGTTTCGGAGATACAGCCTTTGTATGGTGTGCGCTCCAATCCCAGTACTATTGTTACTCAAAACTTTCAAAGTCGGTTTTAAAATTTTCTCGAAAACTACTCCACCGATTTTGATGATATTTTACACAGGTGTTCGAGATACAATTTACTCGTGCTTGAACGAAGGATTTTTTTTTTTCAATTACAACTATTTAAAATAAACGAAATTCTTTTTTTTTTTGGAAAAATGTCTGCCAAAATTCCACATTTTATTTTTCACCGGAAATGACGTCACAATGGATGAGTTTTAATATTTTGAAAATTTTTTTTTGAAAATTTCTCAAAATTATTCTTTAAATAAGTATCTATAAGACATAAAAAAGTTTGAACTAAATAAATATTTTTTTTGCATAGAAAAAAATATTGAAAATGGGCCATTTTTTACGCGACAAAAACCATGTAACCCCTTAAAACACCAGAAACACAAAATTTTATGGTGAACATGACATGACATAGAAGAGGTGCCTTAAATTTGTATAAAACATAGAAAACGGGTGTGGCGCTGTTCACTTTTAGATGTAAAACCAATAACAAAAAGAACTAGACAAATTTACCTAGTTGTTACGGACTGTAACTTTTCAAGGCTCCGGATTCTGAACATGGAAGGGCCTGAGACAAAATTTTTATTGAAAATATCTAAAAATCTTTCAGTTAATCTGAAGAAACTCAGAAGAACTTCTATTAAAAAAATGGATAAAATCGACAATTACTTTGCATAGCTCCCATATACCCAATATATAAATCTTCAATTTCCGGTGAGTTTTATGAAAGATATCTTAACAAAGTTAAGTGAACGTATAATCTGTTTGAGCAGCCCCCGTATATTATATATAATTATTTTTGCTTGAATATTTTACTTTATGCCGAATATATGGTATTGTGTATTATTTTAACAGTTTTTCGTTGAAATAGGTTGTTCAAGGTACAATCTTCTCTAGCCCCAATATATTGCATAAAGTGATTGATCTAGTCCCCATACCCCTATTATGATAAAGTTTCACCAATACATGAAAATTATCGAAGAAATTACCGAAATAGTCCAATTATGATTTGCTAATTCCCATTATGTTATTAGGCTGATTTACTTTTCCAAGTATTCAAGCAAATACATGTGTCTTACTCTGTCAAAACGCTGAATATTTGATTATCTTTAAACCACTTCCTGACACATTTAACAACATAATTCCCATAGCGGTATAAGCCTGACACATCCGAGAACTAAACCTGAGAAAAGAAGCTTCAATAGCACTCATGCGTCTTAACACATACATGTGTGCATATGCTTACATACACATCGATTTCACCAAAATCTTAAATAACAACAACAACAATTTTCCCACAACACAACAATGGCTTCCTGTGTGAACCGCGGCGAAAACATTTCTAATGTCGAAGTTAAGTGGAAATTATGCCATCAAATGAGGCAGTATGCTAATAATGTATACCACTGTAACTCGGTGCGGAAAGTGCCCCCGGTGGGAGTGAAGATTTCAAGTGAATGCGAAGACAGCTTTAAAAGCATACGACTGTTTTTGTTTTTGTAATCATAAATATACAGGTGGGTTACAGATGTATTGCTATATGCACTAACTTACATATATACATCTGTATATAAATAAAATATACCTTTTCTTCTACCATAAACCATTCCTCCAATCGACAGTCTTTGGCTTGCCTCAAATGCCTTTGCTTTGCCTTGCGCTCAATACCGCGCTGATAAGGAAATGCCGATGCTGCTAAACTCGTAGCTGCTGCTCAGTCAGACGGGCGAGAATGACTCTTTAACACTTACGAGAATCGCGCGAGAAACCCGCAAATGATTGCGCTGGCGCCCGCGTGCGTCAGTGGATGAGTGTGTTTGTGCGAGTGATAAATTTGGCAAGAAAATCTTCATCTTATTATTCAAATTTGATTCATTTGAATGCAGACTGTTATTTTTTTTTCTGCTGCTACTACTCCTTATTCTTATTCCTCTTCTTCTCATTCTTCCTTTTCTTACTACTTTTTTCTTTGAATCTCGTGCACTCCACTGGCGCTTATGAATGTGAATGGCACTTGATTGGCTAACCACGCGACCCCCCGTCGCCCACATCCGTTAGCCAGCGCCGCTGAGAAACGCTTACCCTTGCAGCTTTCGCATCTCCACACAATTTCACATATCTGCGCCAATCGTCCTTTCGGCTTACATATATATGTACGTTGAAGCAATTTCATTTAAATGTATATATGTATGGGTGTCTGTGTTTGCCCATGTTTAGTGTGGCGTGCGTGTCGCCGTCGGCCTATGAATGAATGAATGTTGTGAATGTGTTGGCACTTTAAAGTTCGCCATAAATTATGCTTATTAGCTAATTTATTTTGCCTGACATCTTTACGTCCTATTTGCACAATGAATTTCATTTCATTTCATTTCATTTGCTTTGCCGCATTAATTTTCTCCTCATGTGCCGAACGCACCAACACATACATTTATACTCAACTCAACCAGAGATACATATACTTACACACACACATTCTCATACTCATACATACATACCCATAGATATAAAATTAATACATTTTGGCAAACTCGAAAAGTGGTTGCATGCCATTTCCGTGCCTTGCCGCATTTATTTCATAGATTTTGTGTCATTTCACCGCATTGTTATTGTTTTTGTTGTTGTCGAAATTAGTGGCCCATGAATTTTGATGACATCTTTTGTTGGCATAAATTATTAGCATAATTTGGCGCTTTAATGCAATGCACGTGTAAGTATTTAAGCGCCGCAATTGCAAAAGAGAACTCCTTCAGAGAGTGAGAAGGGGTTCAAATTTTAGAGAGGAGTTTGGTAAAGCATTTATTTATTACTATTCCCCAGTTAGTTTGAATATTATTAAAAATATTCCAATAAATTAGCTCCATCAAAAATGAACTAGTTTGATTTCATAATGTAATTAACTGACTGGAAATGACGAAAATTTCGTGAAATATGAAAAGAGATTATATAAATGTCATGATTGTGACCAGTTCAAAACAGTTTGTCACTTTAATTTCATTAACAAAATCGAAAAGGAGACCCCTGTGAAAGTATGAGAACTGTCTAGTTTCATTTCGAATCAGTGGCTGCTGCGCCCGATAGGAATATTGGTCCAACTAAAATCCGAAGGTTGTTGTAAGAAGTTTAACTGATTACAGATTTAGATAGATCAGCTAATGTCTCAACAGCCCTGCTATAGACAGCTTCACTCATCCCTTTATCTAAATTTCAAATATACCTAACTGTTCTTTTGAATCATGATATTGAAGTGATTAGATATATTAGTTCGTAAGACCCAACGATTTGGATTCACAGCTCGTTCAATAGCCTTAAAAATCACCGAAAAAAAATTTTCAAAAAATACTTTTCGAATAACTCTTTTAATATCAAATATTTAAACATGGAAAATATTGACTTGTTTTTATCAAATCATGTTTTATCAAATTTTAAAGCTAAAGGCTTAAACTTTTCAACACAAAAACCCCGAGATATCTTTCATAAGATCTGATTAAAATGACATATTAGATCTACAACTTTCGTTTTTTCTGTAAATTTAAGGCTTTTTTTTGTATAAAAACGGTTATAAGATATTGCCCGTTGCTAGCTACTACTTTTGATCATATTTCTGGCAGCATGCGTATTCCGAATTAATTTCGAGAATTCGGTTCAAATAGTGATATTTTCAGTTGCGAATAAGTTTGGGATGCAAACAGATCTCTACAAATATTTTGTTGGGTTAATGTTGACACAAATGTCCAAAATCGATATAAAACTATTTAATCGATTTAATCGACCAGTGCTTGACCCTACAGACATCTATTGGAAAACGGCGGAAGCAAAGTTGTAGATCTAATAAATCGAATAACGGCAGTATAGTCGCTATTTATAGGGGTTAGGGGAATTCAGAATTCAGGATTCGTTAAGAGTAATATCTTAAAAATATTCTCTGAAAATTTGAGGTTGATCCAATAATTATTTTTCGAGATATTCGAAAAATAACAAAGAGTGCTCGGGTACTACAAAACGCTAGTGTGAAACTTTAAATGAGTTTTTCTCAAAACTGTGTTTTTGAACTGGTGACGACTGTAACTCGAAAACCGCTCAGTATATTTTAATGAAATTGATACCGCTTTTAGAATACATAATAATCCTGGGTCTGATCTAAGCTTTTTTGTTTTTCAAAAATCGATTTTTTAAGTCCAATTAACTGTTGATTATTTCCCCGAAAATCTAACAAAAATTCCGGATTCACGTCATTTTGTTAATTTTTGAAAAAAAAAAAAAAACTTCAGGCCTAGAATTATCTATTTATAAAACAAATTTTTTTTATCCGATTTATTTTAGATGAATCTACAAGGACTTATGATCCGCAAGGACCTTTTTTTGGCACTGAGTCAACACAAACAGCTATAACTTTGGAAATTATAACCCTTAATTCGAAATGATTTCTCAATATTATTTTTTTTCGGCCGGTACAACAACAATATAAACAACCCGGCTACAACATTCCTATATATTTTTAACTATAACACAGGGGCGAATATTTATAGATGACTAGCTTCAAAAGCACTTTTATGGATTTTTTGTTTATAAAATTTGGCTTTAAATGCACTCACCAATTAGTAAATGTTATTATTACAAGTCACAGTCACATATGTTCCACTCAGTAAATAATCACAAACAGTATTGAAGTAATTCACTTACCTGAAAAAAAAGAGAAGTATTATTATTTTTGTGTTCCGTATTCATTTTATAAATAATTATGTATATTTGATTAACTAATGCATTCACTAATTTATTAATCACTTCTAATAATTATTTTTCCATGACTTCCAAACATGTGGTTCACGCTAATTAACGCAACATTAAACACGGAGTAAGTGAAAGGGCGTGTAATTTTAGAAATTAGTGTTAGAAATAATAATAATAATAGCAGATAAATATCCCAAATTAAATAAGTTAAGCTAAGTGGCTACATAATGCAATTATAGCTGTGTAATCATAACTACTACTTGTCGGTTTTTTATTTGGATTGAGCACATTACCCAACTAATAATATTAATCAATACCACAGTGACGTCTGCGACAGCAATTTAGTTAATTACCAGTTTATTTCAGAAATTATGAAAAACTCGTATAATGCGTCCTCCGCACTTTTATTAACGCTTTGAACCCTTCATTCTAAAAATAAGCGAAACTTTCTTCATAAATTCCGTGTCAAAATGTCAAATTTTCATTTCAATTTCCATGACCCACATCTCACTAAGCTCCGTACGGTTGATTTACTTTCGAAGTGTTAATGCGATTAGAGTTTTATATTTAAATTTAGTAACACATAAGAGAAGGAAAAGTGGTAGAGAAACAGTTGACCCTTATTTTAACTGCGTTCGGTAAAAGACGCGTCCTTTATTGGTAGGTGATAAACTTTCGTTATGATTATGTGACAGCGGTGACTTAATGAGTTTTGGGTAAACAAGGTCGATATTTTCAGAAGCTTTTCTTTTACCGAAAAGGTGGTTTTTCTATTTCATTAGATATGTTTGTTTAAGAAGGTTGTATGCATGTATATTTCTATAAGGACCCACGCGTCACATAAATGGGTTATTAAAATCTGTGGTTTCTTCTTACCAGGTTTACGATTCGGAAGGTCTTATAATGAAATGAAGTTCATTAAAAAACGGCAGATTAAACTTGCTAAGGAATATTCTTGATTGAATTTGTTTGACCAAAGTGGAAACCTTCAATTATTTTGAGTTGAAACCTTGAAACCTAAAAGATTAATCAAATATTATTTGGATTTACTTCACTTTCATTCAAACTAGAGATTGCATGAATTTTGTGCTTTTCTCTTTAAGATAAGCTTTAATCCAAACTTTGTTTTAATGTGACCAACCATAGCTTTGCCTTTGCTCTTCTTGCTGTAGCAGAGGATGATGTTGCCGATACTCTCTTTGCAAAGCCTAACTCATCCTTGTACAATGTTCTATAGAGAGACAGGTGAAAGAGAGGTCTTCGAGAGTAAAAATGCCAAAGGATTGATTTTACAATAATACAGAATCATGTCATAATTCTTCTGGAAATATATTATATTTTACTGATTCACAAATTATACTTATTAAAACTGTAATGTAAAATTAAAAACATTTATTATATAATTTTTGGTCTTATAGCCTTTTCACACAGCCAAATTAATAGATCAATTAAAATTTTGATTGAGAAACCAAAAACCAGTTTTTGCCCTTCACACTGCCGGCTACTCGATAGCCGATCTGCTGTTATATATTTTTTGTTTATACTTTTCATAAGAAGTTGGTAAGTTTCATCAGCTGATTGCTATTTTTTTTCAGACAAAGAACGTCAAATTATAAATACCGTCTTTATCGCAGAGTTGCATTTCATTTTAAAGTCGATTAAAATTCAATTAGAAAGTAGTGTAGATTTTTATTTTGTCAGGTAAATCGATCTTAAACAGCGTTTTAATTGAGCGGAGGCCGGTTAATTGATCAATTAGCTCCTATGTGAAAAGACTATTATTTCGTTTATGCTTATTGCTTAGATAACAGAAATCACTAATATATGTACATAGAGGTCAACCGCAATATTTCCACTTCTTCAAAGCAACATTTTCAATCATTTCGAAATCGCCACAATACATATTACAAAGAAATTCCTATATCCTTCCATAATATATATGTTTACTCAAGCAACAATAATATATTGTGCAACTACGTGTTGCTGTTATTCTAACAATACAATTCCCCAGCAACCGAATATATTTATTTGTATGCGAGTGTGAGTCTGTCATTTCCAACTAAAAAGTTCCCCCAAACCCATGCAGCAAATGAAAGCACTTAATACCGATAATATTTATCATTAGAGTATTTGACAGCTCAAACAGTGTGTCATTTTGGAACTAAAACTGGAAAAGTATAATAATAAAAACATTTTTTCAAATTTTTTTGAAACAAAGTCAAAACTTTTCAAACCTAGTAAGTAAAAGTTATTGAAAGAACGGGGTTTCTATTTAAGAATCGAGGTATTTTTATAAAATAGATTAATAGATAGAATATATACATATAGAGTAGACTTGAATATATTGACGAAAAGTAATTTCTTAGATTATGATAAGCCAAATAGTTATAAATTGAAAAATATGATTTCTAGAAGATTTAGAAGAACAATTCTACATATCTCACACACTGTGCAACAAAGTAAGATACACGTGTGCATGGCTACGTTTACCGCAATTGGGCGTATACGATTACTAGCCACCCGATTTCCTCTTTGTCACTTTCGTACGTGCTTAAGTAAAAACCGAGTATGTGAGTAAGTATGAGTGTGAGTAAAGTAAATCCAGTTGCTTGTTCATTTCATTTCATTTTGCAATTTCCTTGCTAATGACACAAAAATGGCAAATGCTTAACCGACGACCACAGCATAATGGAGTAGAGCACATACAGCCTCTGATGGTGACATACCCGGCAGGAAAGTTAACATCAAAATTAAAATTAAAATTAAAATTAAAATTAAAATTAAAATTAAAAATAAAATTAAAATTAAAATTAAAATTAAATTAAAATTAAAATTAAAATTAAAATTAAAATTAAAATTAAAATTAAAATTAAAATTAAAATTAAAATTAAAATTAAAATTAAAATTAAAATTAAAATTAAAATTAAAAATAAAATTAAAATTAAAATTAAAATTAAAATTAAAATTAAAATTAAAATTAAAAATAAAGTTAAAATTAAAATTAAAATTAAAATTAAAATTAAAATTAAAATTAAAATTAAAATTAAAATTAAAATTAAAAATAAAATTAAAATTAAAATTAAAATTAAATTAAAATTAAAATTAAAATTAAAATTAAAATTAAAATTAAAATTAAAATTAAAATTAAAATTAAAATTAAAATTAAAATTAAAATTAAAATTAAAATTAAAATTAAAATTAAAATTAAAATTAAAATTAAAATTAAAATTAAAATTAAAATTAAAATTAAAATTAAAATTAAAATTAAAATTAAAATTAAAATTAAAATTAAAATTAAAAATAAAGTTAAAATTAAAATTAAAATTAAAATTAAAATTAAAATTAAAATTAAAATTAAAATTAAAATTAAAATTAAAATTAAAATTAAAATTAAAATAGAATAATAAATAATAAAATTAAAAATACAATTTTTTGTATTAGCTAATCTTTTTCCTACAGGGCTACCAGCAATACTAAACGTACATTCATGCAACAGTGTGTGTGTGTCCATGTGTCTGCCTGTGCTTCCGAGTATGCCATTGTTGGCGACATTGCGGTGTAAAATGCTCATTTATAACTCCAAGCTGCAAAATTCGTTTCTTCAATGCAATGAAATATTTTCGGTTCTGACCCTTTGGTGATAAATTTATTGTTGGTCATTAAGTTATTTTGTTGTTTTTTCTTCCCATTTTTCGCTTGCGTTCGTTGCTGCTGTGGTCGTTTGGCACTTTCTGTTCAGTGTTAACTGTTCGTGAGGTGAGTGGCTTAGAAAGCTGCTTTTATTTGGCGTAACTTGCAATTTGGCGCAACACATTTGTTAGTTATTATTTCGTAGATTTCGTTTAGTGGCGTATAATGTTTGTGGTTACACGTACATATAATACTACAGCGTTGGTTAAAGGATTGGTTTTGACACTAATGTGTGTGTGAGTGTGTGTTTTTGTGGGAGCATGAATGATTTATTAGCGCTTTTCCAACGATTTAATTCAGTAATAGTTGATTTCGTATGCAAAATAGAATTTGCCACGTAAAGCAATTTCCAGAATGCTTAGCGCTAAGCGTACTACTAAATGCTGACCGACATTTTTGCATATTAATGACTTATTTGAACACAAAACCAAGGTTTCAGTTGAAAAATACACTTCACATGTCTTATTACATTTGGTTAGTTTTTTGCGGGCATTTGGACTTCTATGTATGTATGTAATATTTTACAAAGACTGCTAAATGGAAGTTGCTAAATATTTTGATTTGAAATTGAAGTTGCTCTAAGCTACATACATACAAGTCATCATTATTCACACAAATGAATACACCAAATCGCTGATAGATCATACAGGTTGATTCAAAAAATATTTTACTTCCCTACTATCATATTATAGATAATTCTTAAGCCAAAACTTGATGATTTGAGATCTTTTTCAAAAATTGAATTAGGAGATGTGAGAGAGAACCTTCCTTAAAAACTGAGTAACTCCGTAATCGAGCGATATAAAATAACTTCAATTTGCTCCAGAAATAAATTCTACTACACAATCTCTTACTTAAACGGCGATAACTCTCTAAAGAATAAGACCAGAGACTTCAGTTTCATATATAGGGATGCCACACTAGGTCTCAAATGGATGCGTTACAACAGTAAACGGCGAATCCGATATATGAATATATCAAAAAATTTTAATCGAAGATTAGCACAGAAAGTGCCCTTAATGTGTGGAAACTGTTATCTGAAATTGGTTGATATCGGTCTTAACTCCTTTTCTAGTTACGCAGGGACTAGGGACCTACTTTACGCAGAAAATTTCAGCTAATCTAGGAGACATCTAACGATAATTAAGTGAGACATTGTTCTTGGACATAAACTGGTACTAAAAGTGAGAAAAGTCGGTTCAGTAATTTCTCTTGTTACCACGTACCTGATATAGGGATTTTTATACTCTCACAACAAAGTTGCTAAGAGAGTTTTGTTCACATAACGGTTGTGTGTAAGTCATAAAACTAAACGAGTCAGATATAGGGTTATATATACCTATGTGATCATGGTGACGAGTGGAGTTATGGAGTCCGGATGTATGTCTGTCCGTCCGTCCGTCTGTCCGTCTGTCCGTCTCTCATATTCCTCTCGTACACATATTCCTTGGGACCGTGGGAGGGTTGGTCGAAATCGGACCACTACCACGCTCACAAAATGGCGAAAACCAAAAACATCTAAAGTGTCATAATTAAGCCATAAATAAAATTATAAAAGTAAAATTTGGTATAGAGGAAGGCTCATATTTGGATGTATTTTTTTTAGGAAAGTGGGCGTGACCCCGCCTCCTAATAAGGTTTTTTGTACATATCTCGTAAACTACCAAATCTATATAAACCAAACTTACACACCAAAAATATCGGTAAAATTGGAAAATAGGCGTGGCGCCGCCCACTTATGGGTCAAAAAATATAACTCAGACTCTACTAGACCGCTTTCAATATATTTGGTAAATAATATTTTCTGAACATCCCAATGACACGGACGGAATATGGGCGAAAACGGCTCACAACCACGCCTTTTTCTCCGATAACTCAGTTTCGGATTCCATCTGATTCCTTCACTTTATAATATATACATAAGGAACCAATGAAGATAGCGGAATAAAACTTTACACAAATACTGTATTTGAGCTGTGGCATAACTTTTCAAAAAATTGTCGAAATCGGATTATAACTTTTCAAGTTCCCTGATATTTAACCAGCAGAACTCAGTGCCTAACGGTAATTTTTCACTGAAAATATCGGCCAATCTCTCAGATATTTTAATTAAAATCAGAGAGAATATTTTTCTTCTAATAGTGTGTTTCTGTACTAGAAATGGTTAAAATCGGGTCATACCTTCCCTCCCATAAACTTTATTATAGGTTAATTAAGTGAGCGTATAGTCCTGGATATAATGTACCTTCGTGGTGAAAACCAGTGGAATGGGTTCAACCTCATCCCTCATATACTATATATGACGATTTTCGTTATTCTCTTGGACTGTATGCCAATTATATGGGTCTAATTATGCTAACTTTATAAAATTACATCAGCAAATTGCAAGAGTATAAAATTTTCGTTAAATGTTCTCAACTTTGCCTTTCCTTACTTATTGACTTTGTAAAGCTAATATCGGTAAATATGTGATATGTTTTAAGAGAATATTTCCTTAACGATAAAGTGACATATGAATGACATTGGTGTAGATCTTCCACTGTCCCCATATACCTAATAAAATGAATAAAATGGTCTCCGTTCTTCTTGGTTGTTTGCCTCGAAACAAAATTTCGCATAGCTAGGTTCTTCGGTATCACTCAATAAATGTAAAATATTTTCACCAGTGGGAAATATTAAATTTATTGTAAAATATTTTAAAATGACATACAAATTGATGCGCTCAAATCACATTACAACGTACATATAAACATGTGTAGTACCCATCATCGAACATGCACATATAACTATGTACATATATGTTCGTTTATCGTGTCCTCGTAAAAATTTCTGAATTCATATTCGTCTGCATTTTTTGCTTGAACAAGCATTTTCCGCGACGATGCGCCACAAAATGCTCGCAGCGAACAAATCGCTACCGACAACTTTTTTATCAGTTAAATAGACAAATATAATGGATGAAAGGATTTGCAACCTCACCAACACACACGCACACAAGCGCTTTTGAAATGCAATTGCGCATGCAAGCGCGGACTATGCAAAGAGAAAGAAAAGAGCTTTGTGAGCGCGTAGGAGAAATAAAGTTAACTTTGAAACACACAGAAGCATTCATATGCCACATGCCACATATTCATACTCATAGCGGCAAGCGAATATTGCTACATATGAGGAGTGCATTTATGTGTTTGTATGTATGTCGATGTGTTCACATGTGTGCGTTTGCATTTAGTTTAGTGGATTCTCACGCTTGTTAACTTCCAAGTTGGCGGAAGTGTTGCATGCACATTATGCTGATTGTGGCGGCGTGCCACTGGAGAGCTTGGTTGCAAGCATGCAGCAAATAGTCGTTATGAAAATGCAAAAAAATGTGCGTTGGCAATGACGCCAGTGACGTCAGCGGTTTTCGTGGTTGCCTCATGGGTTGCCATTGACTACTGTTGCTTGCGTTATTGTTGTTCTGCTTGTGATTAAATTGAATTGAAGTTACAACAACCAAGTTAATGATACTAAGAAGCAATAGAAATCTAATCAAGTAGTGGAATCGGAATTTTTCTCTAGTTGTTTTGCGCTTCAACGCTTCGTTGCTGCCACAGCCACTCAGCACTTCAGCGCCTAAAGTAACTGGCAATCTATAATATACTTCCTTTTAATTTAGTCAAAGCTTTATATTTGCAAGGAAGTGTCCAAATATAGACCATTTTGTGTTCAAATTAAAATATAAAAAATCTTAACTTGACGCTGTAGACCAAGTGCCGTTCAAAACGAGCTCCCCAACTTCCTAATTACTCTCTTTAATTCGATTATTTCAAAATAGGCCAAATTATTCTCAAGTCATTTGTGATTCTAGTCCGCTGCTTGAACTAATATATTCTAATTTTGATGTAAATGTTACTTACGCCGAAAAGCTATATGCGAGTAGTCGCTCGACGTATCGAATAGAACTACGAATAGTTTAAAGAATAATATAAGGTCTTCTCAACACTGAATTCAATCTCTGAAAAATCTGAAAAATATTTTACGTTAACTTATCACGTTGCTGATATCCCATTTATTGTACTTCCACGCTTTCCTGGTATTTATTAAAATTCCAGAAAATCATGGTTCTCTGGTTCATATATATTTAATTTTAATATTCAGTTCAGCTAACGGTCGTGATACTTCAATGTAATATAAAATTAATTTAATGAATTATTTTTCCTCGTTTTCATATTGCGAGCAATTCTTTAAGCACTTATCCCTCAAGAGACGTTTATTGCTTTTCATTTTAAATGTGAGATCAACAGTTGCAAAAATGTTTTCCTCTACTTCAAAGTTTATCTTAGAAATGATATATAATTTAAACATATGACCGAAGCCTTTATATCTAGGGAGTGGAGGCCCTTCCACCGGCGGATACTGCATCGAACACTTTCAGAGCTGGAGTGTTTTCGTCCATTCGGACAACATGACCTAGCCAGCGTAGCCGCTGTCTTTTTATTCGCTGAACTATGTCAATGTCGTCGTATAACTCGTACAGCTCATCGTTCTATCGTCTGCGGTATTCGCGGTTGCCAATGTTCTGAGGACTATAAATCTTGCGCAATACTTTTCTCTCGAAAACTCCTAGTATCGTCTCATCTGATGTTGACATCGTCCACGCTTCTGCACCATAAAGTAGGACGGGAATGATGAGGGACTTGTAGAGTTTAGTTTTTGTTCGTCGAGAGAGGACTTTACTTTTCATTTGCCTACTCAGTCCAATGTAGCATCTGTTGGCAAGAGTGATCCAGCGCTGGATTTTGGGGCTGACATTATAGGTGTTGTTGATGCTGGTTCCCAGGTAAACGAAATTATCTACGACTTCAAAGTTATGACTGTCAAAAGTGACGTGGGGGGCGAGAAGCGAATCCGCTGACAGCTTGTTTGATGACAGAAGCTATATATTCAGCGCTGCAGCTCGTATTATATTTTCCAACATCAAGTTAAAGGAATCACACGATAGTGAGTCACCCTGCCCGAAACCTAATTTGGTATCGATCGGCTTAGAGAGGTTCTACCCGATCCTGGTGGAGCTTTTGGTCTCAAAATATATAAGGGTTTTGGAATTCTTATCGAGGAATTTATACTGAAGCCAAAATCCATATTTAATATTAATAATATCTATTTTGGTATTGCAAGTTTCTGGAATAAACTTCTGGTAACCAAATGATATGTAGAAATGAACCCTTCAATTTACCATTTAGAGCATGTGGTAAGGATTCCACTGGATAACTTGTTATTGGTAGGGTTCCTTTAGCCACTCTTGAAAACCAATATTAGGCGGTTTAGTTGTTGACAACACAAGGATGGCGATACTTGTAAACGTGGCAAAAAATATCGACAGTCTAATAAGCTTAAAATATTGACTTTTGCTTGAATAGATCTTATATATAACTTTATCATAACCTAAGGGGTATATATAACTGTGCATGTGACATAACCATCAGTTGCATTTGACACCAGTCACAGTACGTAACTGACATTTCGCTTCATTGCGCAATAAAT
Organism: Zeugodacus cucurbitae; assembly: GCF_028554725.1. Classification (NCBI taxonomy): domain Eukaryota; kingdom Metazoa; phylum Arthropoda; class Insecta; order Diptera; family Tephritidae; genus Zeugodacus; species Zeugodacus cucurbitae. The sequence continues at coordinate 63,907,616 of NC_071667.1, forward strand.
GTTAGCAATTAGTAATATTATCTCGTTTCCCAATAATTAACTCTACGAACATTAGCGATGGCAATTCGCACACGCTTATCAATTTTATTAGCAATTGCCGCTCAATTAGCTTATTAATCACAATTTTCCAGAGAGCAAAACTAGAAGTCAATGCTAAAGGTGAAGCAAATAAAAAAACAACAGCAACAACTACAACTTAGCAAAGTTTCTGTCGCCGCAGGACATGCAATTTTATACAATATAATTAGATACATACTATTAGCAACTAGAGTCAGAAGAGCCTGAGTAAGAGAAGGAGCTGAAGCTGCAATCGAGCAGTGTTATTGTGTGTGCGCTGTGCATAACTGTATTAGCTTGTCAGCAGCGCAGCAATCAATAATCAGTGGAAAATTAAATTGCGAAACGAGCACTTCAACGTGTTGTCAGCGCAATAACGGTGTAAAGCGATGGGCAAATGCGATAGCAAAGCAAATAAAATGGCAACTCAACGATTGCGCTCGGATGCAGGCCGCCGAGCGCACGGGCCAAAGGCGGATGAGTGGAAATCGATCAAAATGTCTACGGTGTGTAATTAAGAGCGCACTTCCGTTGCAGCGCGCTGTGGCAATGTGGCTGAAATGCTACAACAACAACAACATCACCAGTAGAAATTGCCAGCATTACTGTTACGCCACCGAAGTGGCAATCGTTGGCAGTAAAGCTATGCGTTTTTGTTGTTGTTGTTGCAGCAGCATTGAATGCCAGGCGAAATTGCACTGTCACACAGATAGAAGAGCGCTGATAGAAGCCAAGCAAATACTCAATGCCGCTGGCAGATCAGTAGACCGCAGTCAGTGGTGGCATCAAGCGTTGCCTTTGAATTTCAAACAGCAGCTGAAACAGCAACAATAACAACAACCGTAAGGAGAGTAGTGGTACTGAGAAGTTAATTGCCGCGCTGCTGCTGCTGAGGCTGTAGCAATTCGGTCTTGTGGAAAATGTGGTGGACTTATGCTACAGATAAATATGCAAGTGAAGAAGTGTTAACGGCTTGTAAATGCCGTTACTTTGCTGATTTTGAATATTAAAATAGTGAAAATTATAACTTGAACTGAAGCTTATGTGGTGCGTTTGTATTTTGTGTACACCTTGATATATTAAATATCAATACGCAGAGAATATTTTATAGAAGAAGAAGAAGACAAAGTAAGAAGAACATTAATAAAAGGAGTAAGCCATAAGCGGTTAGTACTCGAACAGAATGGATACTTTGTATTTAAAATAAAGAAATCTGCTTTACTCTGATATTCTCCTCATGGTAAGACCGACCACAACCGACATTGTGATGATGATGGTAGTTTTCTTTGAAGATAAAAGCGCAATAACGTTGGAAAAATTATTTGCCTAACATAGTTGAAGAAATACTTTCTAAAATTCTATTTACTCATTTCAACTTATAGAGTTCCCTGCATTGAGAGTGGAGATCATGCATTCTTATTCATCATCTCTCTTTTCATTTGAATTATCGGTGAGCAAGCTATTTGGAATTTTATTATATGGAGAAAATCTTGTGTAGAACAAATACAAAACTGTACCTTAGTAGAAAGGAGGAAATATATTTGTGTAATCAAAGCAAGATCTTCCACTAGTGTCACACAGAAAAATCCACTAATAGTTGTAGACTCTCTGGAGAGTCAATGAATTGCGAGATTCATATTGGAAAATTTTCGATTAAATAATATAACTGGTTGTAGAATCATTATTGTCATACGGTCCTGACGAAGGTGAATTTTAAATTGATTCTATACTGGAGGATACCAACGCCATGGCATCAATATATCGATTCAGTAAAGCAATGAAGACTTAGCTTTTTTGTCAAAGCAGATATCCACGTATTCCACTGTAGATTCCTCGACTGGTTCCTAGTGGTTATTGTTTCCTTTATTTAAATAAAAATAGTTTTTTTTTTTTTTGTATTTTCAACCTAATGTTCATATCATTTACTTAAGAATGCTCTCTGTGAGGGAATATACGCTAAAAACTTGAAAGGGACTACTTGTTTTTAATGTAAGGAATCTGAGAATCTGGAAGAGATGAGACAGAAATTTCTTGGGTTTAGCCAGATTAAGTTTCACTGATTAGAGAGGTTGTGGCCAGACATAAAATAATATCAGACAGATTCTATAGTAGTTGTTCAGAAAAAGGTGTTGTAATATTAGAGTGTATCAGCTCTCAGTTCTATAGCTATTTAGGGGAATTATCACATAATGTAATTAATCGTTCTAACAGATTTGTGATGAGCTCAGGAAGCTTCAACGAGACATATGTTTCAATCAGTTCCGAAATTATGGCGCACAATGGAAATCTTCGAAACTCTCCATGTGTGGTCCTTGATCCGAGAGCTTAATATACTAAAACTAGTGTTATAATTTTGAAGAGATTCAGATGAATTTGAATGAGGAATTTTTATATTAGGTCTTTTATATTAGGTACTTTGATTCCGCCGTTTTCCAATACATGTCTCTACGGTCAAGCACTGGTCGATTAAATCGATTAAATCGTTTTATATCGATCTTGGACATTTGTGTCAACATTAACCCAACAAAATATTTGTAGAGATCTGTTTGCATCCCAAACTCATTCTCAACTGAAAATGTCACTTTTTGAGCCGAATTCTTGACATTTGCGGGAATGTCTCTAGGGTCAAGCACTGGTCGATTAAATCGATTTAATCGTTTTATATCGATCTTTGACATTTGTGTCAACATTAACCCAACAAAATATTTGTAGAGATCTGTTTGCATTGCAATATTTTGAAAAACATTTTTGAAACCGTTTTTATACAAAAAAAAGGCTTAAATTTACAAAAAAAGCCTTAAATTTACAAAAAACGGAGGAAGCAAAGTTGTAGACCCAATAATTATTTCCAAAAATTTTTAAATTTGTTTTTCAAAACTACTATTGCGATGGAAAGAAAGCGATTCGTGGCCAAGACATTTTATAGATTTAAGAAAACGACTATCTGCTATCATGTTATTTACTGTTTGAACCCTGTCCAATAGCTTGTTAATGGTCTTCACTATCACTTGTTTAACGATAAATAAGTTCACGGTTTTTTTAATATTTTTTCTCCCACAATCTGAGCATTTTATTGACTGTAAACAATGACAAAAGTTCATGCAACTTTGTCGGCAAGTATAACTAACTTTAATAACTAAATTAGGTGTCTTTGTAAAAAGCGAGTATCAGTGCAAAATGATGAAAGCATGTATGCAACGGTAAAAGAAAAATGCATTCCACCCGTTTAGTTTCATTTCAGACTAATGCACAACTAGTACATTTCAGGCAACTATTGGAGACATTACATTGTTTGAATATTTTTTCGAATATTTAAGAATATTACTAAGTAGTTTAAGATTTATCAAAGTTTCCATTAATCATTCGAAGAGAACAGATAAGTTCCTTATGAATCTCTAAATGTCAGCACTTTCTACTCACATCACTTTAATATTTGTGGCAAATTGCATATAAGCTTAAGCGTTATATCACTCAAGCTGAACTACTCGTTTAATGAGTCTGATCCAATTACCGTTGCAGTGATTTTTACCTCACTCACACACACACCGACATATGTTCGTGTTATATAAATAAAAGTGATGACACACGCAGTAAAGATTTGCCCCAGACAAAAGGCACTACGCCGCCGCTGCCGAGCTAAGTTGCCCAACTTTTGTGAAACAAAGTGATAAAGCCACTTCGGCAAAGTTAAACTCACTGCAGTGCGTTGGACTAAAATAACACTTGAACGCTGGCACAAAGTACTGGTATTCACTCATGTGTGTGTGTTTAATGTATCCACTGACTGCTGGCGATTGTCGGCGAGCGGCGTCAGGTTTTTATGCTGGCGCAAATAGCTAGAACTTGTCTAATTTTCTTAAAGCTTTCAGCAACTTTCTTTCATGCTGTCCACACGAAGTCAGTGCGGAGCCGCTGAAACAAAAGGAAAAGTGTCGAGTTAAGCAGACTGTGTGCGAAGACCTGCCAAATGCCGAAAAGTGTAGCCTGAATGAATGACATAAACACTGCTCACAGCTCACAGCGATCACAATTAATTTAATAAATCAACAACATACAGAAAAAGTTTTCATTTCTCTTGAGCGTGCACTCAATTGTGCCAGTTTGACGTTTCTCTACACCCGCCTTTCACTCGCTCACTTTCGCTTTTGTTGTAACGTAACGGGGGTGTTTATGTTATTTTTTGTGTTATTTTCATTTTTTTTTTTTTTTTGTTGTTCTTGCTCCCACTCAACTTTTTGTTGCGCAAATATGCCAAAAGCAGATAAGTGAAGGCAACTTCTTGCATTGGATACTGTCAAACTGCGATATGGCGGCGCTTAAGCGGCAATGTCGGCGGTGGCGGTGGAGGAGACGGCTTTGGCGGCGTCAGCAGCCGACAGGCATCAACAGCGAACAACAGCCAGAATAGAGGAGATGAAGCGAGCGTGAGTGTATATTTGTTAGCAGTGTGTGCGCTTGCCGTCGGCGGCTGGGGAGGAGTGAGAGAAAGTAAGCAGATGGGCGAGCGCGATGAGTTGATAGTTTGGGTCCTTAAGGCAATTTCATGTTGGCACTGCAAACAATTGAAAGGCAGCTGCTTTGTGATGTGGAAGGGTTTTTTGATGGAATGATAATGAAAACTGGGTTATCTTAGCATGAAACTGCGAAAACACACAAAATTTAGGTGTAGTATGAAGCAATTTACTGCATTTATGATACTGGAAAACATGCGAGAAGTTTTTGTTGTTCTTTAAAGTAATGTACGGAATATCTTCTTAAACAAGTAGAAGAAGTAAAATTCTAACAAATATATTTATTTCAAATGCTGTAGATGGTTGCTTATGTGTATAGTAAATTACAAGGTCTACAAAAATAGTAAAATCACTCTAAGAAAGAAAAGCTTTTACAAAATTGGTATGATGAGGCAAAATACTGTTAAGATATAGAATTTTTTCATTTTCACCAATTTTTTTTGAAAGGGAAGGAAATGATTGCGGTAAACGGAATTTTAAGACGATAGTGTACTATATTTAAGGCTTAAAAAACAATATTTATTATTAAAAAATATCGAAATTTTTTCAAAGTTGTAAGTATTTTTCTGGAGCGCCCGGAGTCTGCACTTATAAATCGGTGCCGGTGATGGAGATCGTGCGAGGCATCTGAAACAGTCGAACCAAACTTTTTTTATTTTTTATAAGTTTCTTTTCTTTATGAACTAAAAAAATACCGAAAAAGTTATAAAATTACAAATTTTTTCGAAGTTTGACTTTAAGTTGCAAAACAAGTAGTTTAAATAATACTTTTGTCCAACTTTTTTAGTTCAAATAGAAGATAATTTAATACTGAAGCTAGATCACTTTGGATATATATTATCGGATCGGATATATATTATTTTTGCTATCGCCGGCACCGTTTTCCAACACTTGTGAAAATGAAAACTCGAGAAAACGCGCTTTAAAGTCTGCCTGAGCATTCGCAACTGCTCGACGCTTGGCCACTAAAACTGCTCTAGCTTCGAAAATATGTCGAATTGGCCTCTGGAATTTTAATGACATATTCTTGGATAGTTTTGGAAGAGATTTAAAACAAAACAAAAAAATCGATTTTTTGAAGCCTGTAAAGCAGACTACTGCCTTAACGAAGTATCAACTAGCGAATTACCAGGTTAACAGGTTCGGTCTGAATATCCCTCTAATACACGTATTTAAATAATGAAAGTGAAGTGTTTCTGCTTAAACAAAAATGAATTAATGACAATTGGTGGGTGACAAAAGGTGTTGTAATATCAATGCTGCAAAACTTTTTTGAATTTCTGTGGAGGTGACCCGTAAACCTGATACACTCGCCATTACAAATAAACAAATCATGCACAAGTAGATAACTAAGGCTACTGAGAGTTAAAAAAGTTGATATCCATACTAAAAATATTTGCCTAAGGAAGGGCTAAATATCCTGTAATATTCAAATATAATAATAATAATCTTTAATTTTGTAAAATAGTAGTTAAAAAATAATTAATTAATAAAAAAAAAACAACCCAAAACTACCATTATTTTAAATATGTAGTAAATATAATACTTGTCTTATAGAAATAGAACAATCAAAATGGCATGTGAGAATATATTCGACAAAGCCTTTAAGCGGATCATCCCGTATGTGACGGCATGTTATTTAGTGATTTTTTTAGATTTGTTTTTCTACGACCAGTAAATTGACATAACCATTTCGTCAGTATAAATATAAATTTTAAGCTAAAAATATTGGGTAAAACATGAGTTACAGCGTTCTAAACCCCCCGCCTCGAAAAAATGGACTTTTGGTAGACATTTGGAAAAATTTCGTTTTTGGCGTTTTTTGTTGTAGTTTTTTGCAATATTTTTATATAATAATAGAGCGTTCCATGCGTTTGCAAGTACTGAATGTACCCTAAAAATTTCAAGTTATGTGGTCAAGCCTTTTTTTGAAATATTATACGATGGAGAAAAGTTTGAAAAATACGATTTTGAGAAAAACGCATTCAAAGTTTCCAGCTGCCCACTGAGCGCTTCGGACAGCTCCATCTTCTAAGTGTTGTATCCTTAAAATGGCTTCGGATTTCTGAAAATCACTTTAATAACGTATTCTGGACATACAATCTTTCTGGGATGATCTCCTTAAGAATCTCCATATATAAAATAAAATAAACCATTCAAAGTAAACATATTTTCCTATATTAATATTTTCATGGGTGTTTATAACAAACATTTTCTAAACTATTTATATTTTCTTTATCATATAAATATATATTTAATTAAATTTGAAAAGAAAAATATTTTCAGAGGGAATCATTCTCACAATGTTATACTATATTAAAGTAGCATAGTTTCAGGCTACATAATAATAACAAATCATTTTCCTACCAGGCAAAAAAAAAAACAAATAAATTCCAACATCCCTAAGTAAGTGAAATATAGTCTACAATGAAGCAGCGAGAAATTCAATAAACAAATAAATAAGTGAAATCAAAAACACCAAAAAAAGAATTCGAACAGACAATAAGCATACACAGTCATAAATTGTCTACGCTAACACGCATATACACACACAGCCCAAACGCCCGTACATTGGAAAGCAAATGTGTCGCTGAAGCCTCGCAAAAGTGGCACGAAAAAAAACTCTATCGAAATGTGATTTGAAAGCAAGAAATTTCACACTTATCCGCTTTCACTGAGCAGACGTTCGCTAAGTGCAGGTGAAGAGCTGCTCTCTTCAGCAATAGCAATACACCATACACAATACAAAACAACAACAACACTAGCAACAACAGCCGAGCAATAAACTGTGTCAACAAACAATAAAGGGAGAACGCAAATCAGAATCACAGACGACACACAGAAATAGAAAAAAAAAGAAAAAATACAGCAAAAAAGCGCTGTGAAAAGAGTGTCTACAGAGATTTCAATTCAATAAATGTAAATTCACGCAAAAACAAATTGATGTGTGAATAAGACAAATTGAAGAGGCAGGGCTTAGACAACATTCTGCCATATTTGATCATGTGTGAGGCGTTGGAGTATCTAGATAAGCATGTCGCATAGAGTGAAGTGGAGGTTTATGTGTGAGTTTTTAGGGCTTTATTGTCGCATTGGAGAATATATCGACTTTTCTCTTTAAGAGTGTGAATTTAATCTCAATTCTTGTAATATTCTTTAATTCGTAAGAAAAAAATTTAAAAGAGAACTTTAATGGAATACATATAAGAGTAAGGAATTGTAGTAAATCAGAACAGAAGTATAAATTTCTGTTATTGTAGTAGTTCCAGTAAAAAATTGCAGATCCATTTTCACTCCTCTTGCGTTGATAGTTTGTGACCCGAAAGTGAATTAGAACTTTTCCGACTGTCTAGATTCGTAATGATAAAAATATAAGTATCGACTTATATCAACTACCAAAAATGTTTATACTCTCGCAACCAAGTTGCTAAGAGAGTATAATAGTTTTGTTCACATAACGGTTGTTTGTAACACCCAAAACTTAAAGAGTTAGATATAGGGTTATATGTGATCAGGACGACGAGGCGAGTCAAAATCCGAATGTCTGTCTGTCCGTCCGTCCGTCCGTCTGTGCAAGCTGTAACTTGAGTAAAAATTAAGATACCATAGAAAGGTTGCTTTCGAAGATGGGCCAAATCGGACCACTGCCACGCCCACAAAATGGCGAAAACCGGAAACACATAAAGGGCCATAATTAAGCCATAAATAAAGCTATGGAAATAAAAATTGGTTCAAAGGATCGGATGAAGGGGCATATTTGGCCCCCAAATAGGTATTTCGTACATATCTCGCAAACCAATAAAGTTATTTAAACCAAACTTTCTACAGTCGTTTCTTTTAGCTACTTCTTAATACAGTCCAAAAATGAATGAAATCGGATAATAACCATGCCCACCTCCCATACAAAGTTAAGGTTGAAAATTACTAAAAGTGCGTTAACTCACTAACGAAACACGTCAGAAACACTAAATTTTACGTGAGAAATGGCAGATGGAACATGCACTCAGATTTTTTTACAAAATGGAAAATGGGCGTGGCATCGCCCACTTATGGGTCAAAAACCATATCCCAGGAACTACTCGATAGATTTCAATGCATTTTCTTGATACCCTGATGACACGTGAGGAAAATGGATGATATCGGTTCACAACTACAACTTCCCTTATAACTCAATTTTGAATTCCATCTGAATCCTTCACTTTATCATGTTTACATAAGGAACCAACGAAGATAGCGAAATAAAACTTTACACAAATACTGTATATGATCTGTGGCATAACTTGTGAAAAAATCGTCGAAATCGAGAAGTCAGTACTTCATGGTAATTTTCACCGAAAATATCGTTAAATCTCTCAGATATCTTAATTTAAATCAGAGGATTCTTCTAATAGAGTGTCTCTGTATCAGAAATGGTTAAAATCGATTCATAATTTCGCCTATCCCCCATATACCTAATTATAGGTTTTTTAAAAATTCGATGGGCTTAATTGTGAAATTGGTTCAGGAATTACCTCAGCCCTCATATACTATATATGATGGTCGGTTGTCCCCGAACTTAGCCTTTCCTAACTTGTTAAATTTATTATAATAATATATAGACAAATCAAATCTAAATCCAAAAATCGTTTCATAACTACCAAAATATGTCACCTTCAATATTATAAACGTACAAAAGTGACAACCAAATCAAATACACAACTTGTAACCCATATTTGTGTCATGCTTACATATTCGAATCATCTTCACATACCAACACTATCGATTTTTGCAAGAAAGAAAAAGGAAAACAGCATATATATTGCAAATAATAAACGCCACAAATTGATAACGAAACGATTTGTCAATTTAGATGTCATGTCGCCTCAAACTTCTGCGCCAAGGCGACAAGCATAAGCAGACACGATAAACCGTGAGTAGAGTTTAGACTCGTAAATCCTTACACTCGCATACCCATACACACACCCACCCACATGCATTTATTAAGTAGGTAAAATGATGTGTGAAAGTTGTTTTTGTTGTTGGTGTTGTAGTTGTTGTTAACATGCGTGCACATAATCGTGTCGGCACGCGTACGCTGATTGCGTGAGTTGTTTGGTTGATGGAATTGCAGAAATATTTTCTGCGTGCCAATCTAGCTGTTCAACACTCGCGCACTCGAACGAACTCCGACATACGCACTAACACTAGCGCGCATGTAGAATTTAATGTTAACTGCCGCATTTGCAGCCAATCAATATGCGCAGACATACATACACACATATTTGCACTTACTAACTGCGGCAAATCAATACGAATGCGTGCGGATATACATTCAATTAACTCGCGATATCTCGCTGACAAACAAACAATCATAGCGTCGACAGTTAATCGTCGCATCGCGAGTGTAAGGTTGTGTGTATGAGAGAGAGTATAGAGTGTTGTATTGGCAGTTGTAAGTAGTTGCGGCTACAAGTGCCTACAGAGATATGTTCTAAATGCACGAAACACAAGTATTTAGAGGCATTTAAAAGATATTTTGGTGTGAGCTTGATACGAGTCAATGTAGAACTTGTTCATATAATATGGCTTATAATATATTCTCGTGTGGAATATAAATTAGACATAAGAAAAATGATATTAGTTAGGACTATATACAAATCATGTGTGAAACTCGCTTAAATTGAATTTTAAAAAGCCACAGTTGGTGGTAAATAGTGAAATAGTTATTTAATATATCAAAATTACCCGACATTGTCACGAAGTAAACTAAAATGAAGCGGAATTGGTTGCGATAATATTTCTAAATCAGCTTTCAAGTTTGATAAATAAACTAGTTTGGTTTTTTGTTCATTCGAATATTGAAGACCGCTTAGAAATATTCATTAGAAAATTCAAATAATTTTTAATTATTTGTTAAGGAGCGATTTGTATTAAAAAAATATTTTTTTAGTTATTATTCGATTTTGCGGCATTAATATGATGTCCTGTATTTTCGACTTCATTTTTGCATCATTCTAGAAATGTTCATCATACGCACCAGCGAACTTTCATTTAATATTTGTATGGATTTCCAATTTTAGAAAATTAAAATATTTAGGTAATGCCACGTGCTCGATTTCACTGTTCATTTTTTGTTTTCGAACATTAAATCATACCGATTTAGCATGTGCCAGATATCACAATCGTCATATTTTTCCGGTCGGTCATGTAAACTATATATTTGAGAGCGCAAATTTTGGTAAAATCTTGATAATTTAGTTATTAAAGATTAGTTAGTTCGGTTTTTGTAGTTTTCGTCAGTAAAATGAAATAGCACGATTTCCAGTACATGCGTGTTAATGATATTATTTGTTTGAAAACACAATAGTTGCTCATACGCCTTGACAAACTATTTATTTCATATTAATACTAGCAGACGCGGCCACACGTTTTTGTGGCTAAGGTATACTTTACATTAAATTAGTAAATCTTTCAATGCAGAGAAAAAATTCTTACGAATAAAGACGAAAACGTTATAGCCGATAAATTTTAAAATGATTGATAGACATTATTGAGGATATGTGTTAAGCGTAAATCATCATAATTTGTAAAACTTTGGTTTTTTTAATCGTATATTGGAGAAAGTAACAAATGACCAAATTTCATAGTTGGCTTTATCTTGGCTTTGTTGACGATATTGATTACCTTCTTCACAGCCAGTCTTGTTTTTTCGCAAAGTTTGATGTTGATTTATGTTACGCAGCATGATGACAACTCACACTAATTTTAATTGCAAGCGAGTGGGGATAGCCCAGCAATTTAAAATATTCTGTGGGATAATTGAATACGTCATCCTGGTTTGTAGCTGTGTCAACTCTCATTTAACGAAATTCTAAATTGTCGCATTAAAATCAAAGAGATCCTTGTTTTTTTACCACCAATATAGGTCATTCAATCAGCCATTTATGTTTATTATATTATGGTTTCATGTCAGGAAAAACACTATGAATACGCTCCTCTTTCGAGGCCATGAAGTCACAGAAACCCGTTAAAAATGTTATTAATCCATCGAGGTGTCAACTGTGTCGCTACCATTTTCAACTAACACTCGTATATTTTTTGTTAATTGGCGATTCTTTATGTGTCGCCACAAATGAGATGATTTTAGGAATGTGATTAGTTCGTCAGCAACAGTTGATCCTGGAATAGTCTGTCGAAAATCACCTGCCAACAGAATCATGGCTTCACCAAAAATATTTTCGTTGTCGCGTAAATCTTTTAAAGTCCTGTGCAGTACCTCCAGCGATCTGAATATTTGGAAAATCTTCTTTATAGCTCTTTTTTTGGAGTTTTTGCAGACTGGTGTTTCGTTGATTTGCAATTTAGGAGTAATTTCAAGAACGAATTTCAGTTTGTCTGCCTACTAACAGGTGTAAAGTTGCCCCTATTCCCATTATAACTGGGTGTTGAAAATGAGTGAAGTCGGTTCAGGAATTACCTCAACCCTCATGTACTATATATGCTGATTTTCGTTATTCTATTGGACTTTATTTCAAATTGTGTGAAAAAAATTACATCAATAAATTGCGAGAGTATAAAATGTTGGGTTGCCATTCCCTACTTGTTACAAATTGTTTTGGCACAGCCTTATACAATTGAACAATGTACAATATAATACAATTGAGCAATATACAAATTAACAAAGCAACAATGACAACTTTCAATATGTTATTATTATTTTTTTTTTTTTATAATTTTGTTGTCAATTCAAATAAAATCATCTTTTTGTTATCTTTCTCACAATTTTTCGATATATACTTACTTTCTAATCCTTCGCTGGCCTTCCATAAATATCTCAAAACTAAAATTAGCCAGATCGGTTTGGCCGTTCTCGACTTTTTTCGATACTAACGACACAAATTAGTTTGTATGGGTATGGGTGAGAAAATTGTGGATTTAAGACTAGTTCAGGCAATTTTTCTAACTTTACTCTCCGTAAGAACCATCCCGGTACCTCTGAAAACAATCTAAACAAAGAATTTGCGAAATCGGTTCTGTGGTTCTCGAGTTATGCGCTTAGCAACACATTTTGCGATTCATTTTTATATTATAGATATACAGTTGAACTTCCCTAACTCGAATCACCATATTACATATAAAAAGTTCGAGTTAGAGCGACTTCGAGTAATTTGTATGGAATTTGACTTCTATTGTCAGTTCAAGAGTTCGAGTTATGAAGAACTTCGTGTTATAGAAGTTCGAGTTATGGAAGTTCAACTGTATATGAATTTACATCAAAAATATGAGCTTTCAAAAGTGGAAAATTACTTGCTTGGAGATTATATAATTACTTGCTTGGAAGTAACCGCTTGTATAACTTTTAAATAATTTTTCTAAAATTTGAAATTTTATTGCTGTGATTTGAACTTGCGACACACGGTGAAATAGTTACATACAATATGTGCAAAAATCATTCGAGAATCTTAATGCTATTATTATGATGTTTAAAATCTCAAAATGCTAATAAAATGCATTTCTTTAATGGATAGAATATATTCGAAAAATGTTAATCATACGCACTGACGAACTTTTATTTCAAATAAGCATATACCAACAGAATATGACATTTTAAAATGGACCTGGATATTTCATTTATGTTAATATCATATCATTTAAATTTCACCTTTAACCAGTCTTTTCTACATGTCTAAGTAAATTCAGTACATATTTTTACTGATAAAATATAAACTCTCATAAAATTTTCTCGTTAAAAATATCAAATGTGGCAATTTTTGAGGCAATTGTTAGTATTTTCGCTAACTATGTTCACTTAGTACGAAACTTTGTTAGAATCCTTATTTGGAAGTTATTTTAATTACTTAATCCAAAGTACTCCTCCAAAAGGGAGGATGGAGTCATATGTAGAAGTTCACGTAAGTGAGGAAAGTTTCTGACTGCCATTCACTTGGGAGTGGCCAGGAACGATTCTTTTACATGTGGCTCAAGCAGCTCACAACTTCCGGTCTTAGACCAAGTATCCTCTGGGTAGCCAACAGACATCCGTCTGGAAGCGAGCTAAAGTGAGAAGGCGAATCCCGCTTATGCGGTTGTGCGTAGGGCTTGGGACCCACCACATAAAAACGAATAACCAGTGAATAAGAAACACAGGCCTCGGATGAGAAACCCCCCTTTTGATGACGACCACGGCAAACGTATAAAGGACTATGATTTAAGGGCATGCACCTGGAATGTCCGGACCCTTAATTGGGAAGGTGCCTCTGCCCAGCTGGTTGATGTCCTCGTAAGAGTAAAGGCTGACATCACCGCAATCCAAGAAATGCGATGGACGGGACAAGGACGGAAGAAGGTGGGTCCTTGTGACATCTACTACAGCGGCCATATAAAGGAGCGCAAATTCGGTGTGGGATTCGTGGTGGGAGAGAGACTCCGTCGTCGAGTCCTGGCATTCACTCCGGTGGATGAACGTCTAGCCACAATCCGCATCAAAGCGAGGTTCTTCAACATATCGCTGATTTGCGCCCACGCCCCGACGGAAGAGAAGGACGATGTGACCAAAGATACCTTCTATGAGCGCCTAGAACGTACCTATGAGCGCTGCCCCCGCCACGATGTCAAAATCGTGCTTGGCGATTTCAACGCTAGGGTGGGTAAAGAAGGTGTCTTTGGCACAACAGTCGGAAAATTCAGCCTCCATGACGAAACATCACCAAACGGTCTGAGGCTGATCGACTTCGCCGGGGCCCGAAATATGGTCATCTGTAGCACTAGATTCCAGCATAAGAAAATCCATCAAGCTACTTGGCTGTCCCCGGATCGAATCACTCGCAACCAGATCGATCATGTTGTGATAGATGGACGACATGTCTCCAGTGTTTTTGATGTGCGTACGCTTCGTGGTCCCAACATCGACTCGGACCACTATCTTGTAGCAGCTAAGATACGCACCCGCCTCTGTGTAGAAAAGCGCACACGTCAACAAACACAAGGAAGGTTCGACATCGAGAAGCTGCAATCACAACCGACAGCCGAACGATTTTCTACTCGACTTGCACTCCTGCTCTCTGAGAGCACTCATCAGCATCTCGGTATAAGGGAGCTGTGGGACGGCATATCAAACTCCTTACGTACAGCTGCAACCGAAACCATTGGCTTTCGGAAAAGCCAAAAAAACAGCTGGTATGATGAGGATTGTCGTCTCGCAGTGGAGAGAAAACAGACTGCCTATCTCGCAATGTTGCGATCGACCGCAACACGAGCGGGATGGGAAAGATACCGAGAGCTGAAGAGGGAAGCGAGACGCATTTGCAGAAAAAGAAAGAAAGAGGCAGAAATGCGTGAGTATGACGAGCTTGACAAGCTGGCCGACAGGGGTAATGCTCGAAAATTTTACGAAAAGATCCGGCGACTAACTGAAGGTTTCAAGACCGGAGCACACTCCTGTAGGACCCCCAGCGGTGATCTAGTGGTTGATGACCAGAGTATACTGTGTTTGTGGAGGGAACACTTCTCCAGCCTGCTGAATGGCAGTGAAAGTACAACACCAGGAGATGGCGAACCCGATTCCCCAATCGACGACGATGGAATAGATGTTCCATTGCCCGACCGTGAAGAAATTAGAATAGCAATTACCCGCTTGAAGAACAACAAGGCGGCGGGGGCCGATGGATTGCCGGCCGAGCTATTCAAATACGGCGGCGAAGAGCTGATAAGGTGCATGCATCAGCTTCTTTGCGAAATATGGTCGGAAGAAAGCATGCCCGACGATTGGAATCTCAGTGTACTCTGCCCAATCCACAAAAAGGGAGACCCCACAATCTGCGCCAACTATCGTGGGATAAGCCTCCTTAACATCGCTTATAAGGTTCTATCGAGCGTACTGTGTGAAAGACTAAAGCCCACCGTCAACAAACTGATTGGACCTTATCAGTGTGGCTTTAGACCTGGAAAATCAACAACTGACCAGATATTCACCATGCGCCAAATCTTGGAGAAGACCCGTGAAAAAAGGATCGACACACACCATCTATTCGTCGACTTTAAAGGTGCTTTCGACAGCACGAAAAGGAGCTGCCTTTATGCCGCGATGTCTGAATTTGGTATCCACGCAAAACTAATACGGCTGTGTAAGTTGACGTTGAGCAACACCAAAAGCTCCGTCGGGATCGGGAAGGACCTCTCCGAGCCGTTCGATACCAAACGAGGTTTCAGACAAGGTGACTCGCTATCGTGCGACTTCTTTAACTTGATCTTCTTGAGAAAATTATAAGAGCTGCAGGGCTAAATAGAGAAGGTACAATCTTCTACAAGAGTGTACAGCTCCTGGCGTACGCCGATGGTATTGATATCATCGGAAACAACACCCGCGCCGTTAGTTCTGCTTTTTCCCGCCTGGATAAGGAAGCGAAGCGAATGGGTCTGGTGGTGAACGAGGACAAGACGAAATATCTCCTGTCATCAAACAAACAGTCAGCGCATTCGCGTCTTGGCTCCCACGTCACTGTTGACAGTCATAACTTTGAAGTTGTAGATAATTTCGTATACCTAGGAACCAACATTAACACCGATAATAATGTCAGCCTTGAAATCCAACGCAGAATCACTCTTGCCAACAGGTGCTACTATGGACTGAGTAGGCAATTGAAAAGTAAAGTCCTCTCTCGACGAACAAAAACTAAACTCTACAAGTCCCTCATCATTCCCGTCCTACTTTATGGTGCAGAAGCGTGGACGGTGTCAACATCCGATGAGACGGCACTAGGAGTTTTCGAGAGAAAGGTTTTGCGGAAGATTTACGGTCCCTTAAACATTGGCAACGGCGAATACCGCAGAAGATGGAATGATGAGCTGTATGTGTTGTTCGACGACATAGACATAGTCCAGCGAATAAAAAGACAGCGGCTACGCTGGCTGGGTCATGTTGTTCGAATGGATGAAAGTGCCCCAGCTCTGAAAGTTTTCGATGCAGTACCCGCTGGTGGAAGCCGAGGAAGAGGGAGACCTCCACTCCGGTGGAAGGACCAGGTGGAGAAGGACCTGTCTTCACTTGGTATTACCAATTGGCGCCAAACCGCCAAAAGGAGAGATGCGTGGCGCACTGTTGTGGACTCGGCTATAACCGCGTAAGCGGTTTCTACGCCAGTTAAGAAGAAGAAAGTACTCTACAACAAGCCGTCAGTTTACAGCAACAAAAAAGGCAAGGTCTAAAAAGGTTAAAATGCATTTATATTTTTTGTTCAAGCTGAAATTGAACGTATACAGATAAGTTTTAATTTAATTAGTCAGGAAAAATCTACAGAGGACTGTAGAATGCTACGTACACCAGTGCGTATGAGCAACTTTATTGCAGATTTAAATATTTTCACCCGTTATTATTAACCCAAACGATTACCCTCCTCCCGCCCAACCGACGCGTGGGGCGCAGTCCGCATACGAGCGGAATTTGCCGAGTCTAGAAAGGCAAGAGATTTTTAAGCGTCCGGTTCTCAAACTGCTCAGCTACAGAAACAAACATTTCAACAGCTGAGATTTAAAAATTTATAAAAACAAAAAGTTCAAAAATTCTGAATATTACTTATTAAGAGAAGACAAAATAGTTTTTTTTATGCTAAATATTGAGTCAGATGAATCAAATGTGCTGGAATGCGAATTAAAATCATGACATATTCGGCAGAATGGTTCATTTAACTCAAAATTTGTTCTAGAAGATTTTAGAAATAATGGTCTAAACTGCCTGGATGAACGCAATGGGACATTAAACTTAATATCAGACAAAAGGAATGAACTACAAACTAAACCATTCAAAAGTTTTACTAGGAAAATTATACCTAGCATTTCTCTGCGACTAGTGAGTGTGGGAAGATTTATAAGTTTTAAACGACTAGTATACGGGGGAAGATTCAATCTTGAATCCCAATGTAAGTGGCCTAAAGCAAAAAGTAAAAATTGTTTTTGAACGGACTCAAGCTTATCAGAATGGGATTGATAGCTAGGATTCCATACCACAGAACCATACTCCAATATAGGCCTTACCAATGTTGTAAAAAGAATTTTAGTAATATACGGATCACTAAATTCTTTAGACCAACGTTTAACAAAGCTAAGAGCACCTTTAGCTTTTAAGACAATTGAATTTACATGAGAATTAAAATTTAGTTTAGGGTCCATATTAACTCCTAAATCAACAAAGCTAAAAACTTGCTCTAAACTGAAGTTATTTATTACATAGGGGGAAAGATCAACAGTTCTACGGGAAAAGCACATCGTTTTACATTTTTTAAGATTCAGTGGCATATCATTTTTGTGACACCAAGTAACTAAATTATTTAAATCCGATTGCAACTCAGTCCTTTCGTTATGAGAAGTATATGATTTAAAAAGTTTTACATCATCCGCATATAATAAAATTTCTGAAAACTTAATTACTGAAGGTATATCATTGATGAACAACAAGAACAGAATCGGGCCGAGATGACTACCCTGTGGAACTCCTGAAGTGACACTAATTGAATCGGATAATGTATTATTAAATAAAACTTGTTGTTTTCTGTTAGTAAGATATGAGGATACCCATTCAAGAAGTCTTGGTTGAAAATCAAGAAGATTCAGTTTTTGCAAAAGAATTGAGTGGTTTACTCTATCGAATGCTTTACTAAAGTCTGTATATATAACATCAGTATTCTTGTTATCCCTAAAACCCATTGACACATGGTTTACAAATTCAAGCAAGTTTGTTACTGTAGATTTCCCTTTACAAAATCCATGCTGAGAGAATGAAATTAAAGGAGAGATTAAGAAAGTTATTTGGTCAGTGACAATAGCTTCAAAAAGTTTGGGTATAGCTGACATTTTAGCTATCCCCCTATAGTTCTCAACAGATGATCTAACTCCACTTTTATGCAAAGGTAATATAAAAGAGTTTTTCCACATTGACGGAAAAATGCCTTGTTTAAGAGATAGGTTAAAAAGCTTAGTTAAGGGCAGATAGATATGTTTTGCGCAATTTTTAAGAAAGCTTGAGGGAATCATATCAGGGCCATATTTAAACGAATTTTTTAACGTAACTAAATAATTTAAGACATCTGTTTCAGAAATAATTGGTGTATTAATTACAGTACTCGGACATAACACTTGATGATATGGCACATTCATAGGGTGGTTTGAACAATAATTGGATTTGAAGAATTCTGCAAACATATTAGAAATAATATAATTGTCACATGACATTGTTGATTTATATTTCATCGCGGACGGAAAATTTGAAATCCTGCGTTTGGAGTTAACGAAACCATAAAACAATTTCGGATTACGAATAATATTATTTTTTACTTTGATTATGTAGTTTTTATAACATTTTTTGTTAAGTTCCTCAAACTGACGACGCAATTTAGAATATTTTAAATAGTCAACAAGAGCTCCAGTTCTTTTATAAAGTTTAAAAGCACGAGCTTTTTTATTTTTTAATTTACATAGCTCATTCGAATACCACAAATTTGAACTTTTTCTTTTGATAATAAAACATTTCGGAACAAATCTTTCAAAAATATTAAAAATTGTTTCATTAAAATGTGATACATTTAATTCAATATCACCACTATAATCAGGCCAAGTCAATTTAGAAAGTTCACAATTAATCTTTTTGAAGTTAGCTTTCGCAAAGTTGAACCGAGAACAAAGGTCCTGTTTGTTGCATACAAGTAATTCGTCTATGATTTCGATATTAATTTCCAAGGCAGGGTGATAAGAGTCCTCTGGCAAAACTAAAGGATCAGATCGGACCACAGAAACTGTTGAAGTATTATCAACATAGACCAAATCTAAGAATTTACCAAACTTGTTCGGAATTAAGTTAATTTGGTTAAGACCCATCCCAGACATTTCTTCCGAAAACTCATTAAAGCTTAAACGAGTGCAAAAAGGAGTAATGCAATCGTCAACAGATTTCCAAGATACACACGGTAAATTGAAATCGCCTAGAACAATTATGTAATCAGTATTCTTAGCAATTGAAAAAACATTATTTATTAAAGAAGCATGCTGCGTATATACAGATAAGTCCGATTGAGGCGGAATATAAGATAAAGTTAGATAAATAGAACATTTATTAATACAAATTCGTATGCACTTAAATTCAATAAAGTCCGCATGAGGAACTTCTACTTCTTCAGATGGAATTGAAGAATGCACAGCAAATAGTACACCCCCACCCCCCCCCCCCCCCCCCGACTCTGTTCAGGCGATCGCATCTAAAGATTTGAAATTCACTACTTAATATTTCGTTATCAAAGATATGAGGTTTAAGCCAAGTTTCAGTAAAAGCGATGACTTTAAAATTACAATTAGTGCTGTTCAAATACAATTCTTTTAATTTTGTATTTAAACCCCTTACATTTAGATAGTGAATTTGTAATGAATTTTTTATAATTAGTTTTTTGAATCCGCGGCATTTTTTGGAATATGAGCAATTACAGTTTGTTACAGTGTTATGTGAAAGTTTTTTAAACTTTCAAATAATTTAACGCACTTTGAAATGAAAAAATAAGGTAAAATAAAATATATATACATATATATAAACAAAATATGGGTGAGATAGAATAGAGTGTTCTATGTAGGTTTTTTTGGAGGTAAGCTGGCCATTTGGAGCTAAGAATCCTAATGAGTATACATTTTATATTTAATTTTATGACTTACGACTGCTAAGTGGGTATTCAAAAATGCTATAATTATTTGTTGAGGTAAGTTTTTGGGAAGTAAAAGAGATACTTGCAGAGAAATAAATATTTTTCTTAGTGAGCTCTTAACCTCTTAGCTATTTAGTGCTACATAAAGTCTTTTACTGAAATCCAAAAACGAAAAACTCTGCAGTAGCCGCATTCTTTCATTTGAGAGATGCTCACCACACACTTTAAAACATATTTGCTTGTTTATAAATTTACTACCGCGCTGCTGGTGCGAATATGTCCATTAAATATTTTTCAGCATTTTTCTTTAACTGACTCTTAGACGCCAGCTAAGTGCACTGCAAACATTTCTTCTTTAAAAACAAAAAAAATATATAAAAGTGGAACAACAAGTTGCCCACGCGCTGTCTGGCTTATGACCTTACGCCGTAGAGGGGCAGCAGCAACAGCTACTTGAGCGTAGACTCACGAAAATGTGCCTGAGATGCAGCAAAGGAAGGCGAAATACGCAGTTTATGCGCTTGAAAGTGATGCACAATAAGCTTGTGGTTTATATTTGTACGCGTGTGTGCCTGCATTTGTGTGTTTGTGTCTGTGTGGAGAACTTGCAATTTAAAAGTTTCGCCCAAAAGTCTAACTGTGTGTATAAATTGTGGCTATTTGTTTGGCACTTCTTGTTGCTGTTCTTGCGACTCTGTTGCGAGTTATTACTCAACGCTTGTGTGCGTTAACATTCATTTGATGTCCGGCACGTATTTAGTTTGCGCTTCCGTTAGTACTTTAAATGATCTGCTGCTTTTAATTTCCTTTTCATTTCCTTAATGTGGGCGCAGATAGTTGAAGTGGAGGTGATATGGTTTACTTAACTGCTGGTTTGACTTTTTATTTTGTTTATTTTGAGAAATTGTAGGCTTTTTGGTGTAAGCAATAAAGGAACAGTAGCATAATTTTGCGAAAATTGGTAAAATTTTTAACTTGAAGAGTGGTGGTTAATTGTACGAAATTGCTTAAAAAGAGCTTTTTGTGTTCGTAAATTAGTGTTGGGTAAATTATTAGATTTTTGTAATGAAAGGTAATTTTGTTCAAAATTCCAATTTTATAGGTAATTATACTTAAACTAATGTAGAATCGTTAGAAAAAATGTTCATTACATTTTTTTAGCAGCAAACTTGTATGCACTATACATTTTCACTTAACTAGCAAGCAAAAGCCATACTGATTTCCAAGAAACTACATTATGTGCATTGTGCGCCAGTGCGTATGAGCAACGTCGCAACGAAGTTGAACTACAGTAGTTTTCCGAAATAACGAACACATTAAATGTCAGGCCTGTTCGTTTCATCGAATTATTCGTTAATTCGAGTACTCACTTAGAGGTATGTTTTTCAATAAAAATGAGTTAAATATCCGTAAATTGCAGTTTAAAATTGTTTTATAAATTATTTGCTAAAAAATGGAAAACTATAACAAAACAATTCAAATCCAATAAATTCTTCCGAAATGGACCAATTCTGACACTTACACTTCTATTTGGTGCTGATCAATAATTTTAAGCTTTTTTATAAAATTCAAAATTTTTTTAATTTCCACATTTCTTTTGAATTTTTTAAAGTTATATTTTTAATTCTGGTTCGATGTTATTTGATTTTTTTCTCTTTCTTCATATGTCTTCTTCATGTTGTTCGTTAAACCGAGTACTTACAAATCCCCGATGTTCGTTATTTAAGGTACTCAATGTAAAAAATTTGATTGTTCGTTATAAGCGGTTTTCGTTAAAACGTATATTCGTTATTTCGGAAAACTACTGTATTTTATTTGAAACAAAAAGCTAAGGGAAAAAAGAGCAACAAGAAAAAAGAAAGCTTTTTCGCTATGCTACAAAGTATAAAGTGCAAAGGAAATGTAAAGAAATCTCATTTTTAATATAGAAATACATATATAGGCTTAGTATCGGTCTAAAGGTCAGATCCACTTTATGCAATCGAAAAAAAAACAACAACAGTAAATAAGAACAATATTGAATAACTCTACTATACTCTTTCGGAATGATAAACCCAACGTAATATTTCATTTATTTACTTAATTTTATTGAATATGTAATTATACGCAGTTGGCAACCCTTTTTGGAAGAATTTTAAATGTTAAATCTGCTTAAGTTTCATTAGTTTTATACTAAAATTTTGATAAGTTATATATCTTTTGAAATTTATTTAATACATTTTTAAATAGGTGGCAACTCTACTTACAAAATATTAACTAATAAAAGATTTTTTGAATCTTGAAAATATCCTCGTGTCTCTTTGTTTTTAAATTTTATATATGAAAAAATTCTAAAAAGGTGGCAACCTCTTATTTTTTTTTGCTTTAAATCAATCTAGATTTTGTTAGAAGCCGATGTCACTATATCGAATTTATATTTGTATTTCAGGATCATTTCCTAATATTTTAATAGTAGAAAATTTATAGTGTTTCCACAAGGACCGCAGTTACAGTTATAGCAATCATGAAAAATAATATCTAAACAGAAGTACAGTTGTAATAAAAACATAAGTAAAACTATAAAGCGTAGCTATAAGATAGGGATAAAACCATTACTGTCGACAGCACACAGCCGCTTAAGCAACCGGGCTAAAAGGGATTTACGATTTGACTTTGACGCTTAAATATGCGCATTTCGGCAAATTGCATGAAGGTTTCCAACCAAGTGAATACAGCAACTCCAACCCTCATCAACCCTACCAACCAACAGTAGAGCTTATAATATTTGACAGCCGCAATCTGGCGCTGTTGTTGCTGCGTGAAAGTCCACAGCGTGTCATTTGTATGCACGCAGTAAGCTGGGCAATTTAAATCAAATCGTCCATCAGTTGTAGTTAAGTTTTATATTTCCGTTTTTTGTTTTATGTGCGCTCATGAAAATGCGGTCATTTCCTAGCAATTTTCATGGCAAACACTTATTTCCTCGACGCCCACACCAAGTGACAAGTGGCTAGTGGCCAGCTTAAGCGCGCGTCACCGCTGTCACAAGCGCATGGCTAAATGCCAACTTCAAAAATATTTACAAAATTTTGTATACTTCACGTGGGTGTGTTTGAATATTTGTATGCTTACAGCTGTTCGCTTAAAGGCACGTGGGCGCGCTATTGACTCGAATTTTAAAAATATGCCATTTTTCGACTTTTACAGCAACAAACACACTCATACATACAGTACATACACATTTCGTGATAATAAGAAAATTACTAACTGCTCTTCACGCCGCATTAAGCGAGTTCATTGACAACATTTGCGCAAATTGGATATTCTCTTTGCGTATTAATGTTTTTGTTTTTATAATTTTTTTTGTTTTTCTTTTTGTTGCGCTTAAAAGTTGTTTGCTTCCTCATTATTAGCTTTTCAGTAAATTATCTCGAGTTCATTTTGTTCCAGTCACTGCGATAATATTTGTCAATTAAGTGTCCAGCAGACAACACAAATTTCCTCATCAAAAATTTTCGTTGTAATCTAATGTAATTGGTTTGCTGGGGCCAATGAGCCGACATCATAATTAGAATTAGTATCAAAAACAGTATGGAATTTGTATAAGAAAGCAGTTATTATAAAGTAATTTTAGCAGACATTGATCCGTCCGGCGATTCGTATTGGAAACTTAATGTGTGTTTGAGTGTGAGTATGAATGCGAGTATAAGTACGAATATGAATATGAGTATTACTATTAAAATTAATAAGATTCACAATAAAAAAAAAAATATTGTGTAAATTTTATTTTGAATATGAGTATTGAGTGGGGAATATGAATATGAATATGCGTATGAGTATGAGTAAGAATATGAATATTTTGAAAATAAATGAGTATGTCTACGAGTATTAGTATGAGTCTAAAAATAAAAAAATATGAGAATGAGTGTGAATTATGAATGTGAGTATAAGTATGAGTATATATGAATATGCATTTGAAGGTGAATATTATTTAAGGCAGCAGTTATTATAAAGTAATTTTGGCAGGCGTTGGCCCAGCGATTCGTATTATACCTGAGACACAGTATGCTTCAGAAACCATATGTGTATCACCGGTTTTCCGAATTTTGTTTGATAGCAAATGGTGTTCCGTACTACAATAGAGTTCTAGAAACCATTGCAATTTTGTGGTGTTGTGAAATGTACTACAATGGATTGCATTGAACACACCGAAAGCTTTAAGCTCTTCTGCCACAATCATATGTTTTCTGACATTTTGACATACAGAAAAAAAATTAAATTCAAAATTAATTGAAATAAAAAAACAAAATTTGAAAAAAAATATGTGAAAAATATGTAATATGTAATAATTATATTGGATAATAATATTTTAAGATTGCTTGAAGTTATAACTAAGTCAGGATCAATTTTCCTGCCTGTTATTCATAATTACATTTTGCTTGAATTTATTTGGATCAGCTGATGAATGTAAACATAGTACAATATACTACATAGTGACACACATGCTGGTTCATGGTTTCTAGAGCTTTTATTGTAGTACGTATTATAGTATGGAAACCATATGTCTGTCTTAGGTATTAGAAAACTGATATATTCAATTTAATATAAAATTTTTAGCAGGTGGCAACTCTAATTTTTTTCTTTTTAGAATTTAATTATTTTAAAGTATGAACTATTCTCTTAAACTAAGAGTCTGATCTGCTATATATTGACAGTGAGTTATTGCCACTTTGCGTTTATGCATAGATGTGATGTCTGACCCTCATATATGTATATACATGTAAGTGTTTAGATATTTGGTATGCTGAAACCTTACTACAACAAAAGATAAGAAATTTTAAAATTTGTATGCACTTTTGAAAAATGTTCGAAACGTTTATCAGCTGCAGGGGCAATAAAACGCTTTCATCTATTTGCCACACGCACACACATAAAGCTTGAGTGCTGCAGAAAACCAAAGCCAAAGAGCGCAGACACTGACACTATTCACACATTTGCATTTATATCTGCTTGTGATGAAGGTGCGAATGCCATGTTGCATGCAAATTGCGAGCGCTGAGTATACATATATATGTATATGTATATAAATATAAATGTATGTATGTGTATTTGTATTCATGCATTCAAGCGCTGCAACAATTTAGATACCATCACTTTTTGGCCACACCGAAATGATGTGCAGCCAAGTCAAATGATTGTAGTTGTATCTGTGTGTGTGCGTGTGTGCGTTGGCTACAATTTGTATGCATTGCAAATTGTCACGTATTTTCGCAATACGCAGTTAGAACCACAAAAATAAAATAACACATAAATATAGAGGTCTGGAACGAACACAATAAATGCATTTGTATGCCACTTTGGTTGGTTTGTTTGTTTAAATGTGGGTTGGATGTATATTTGGATGTGGGTATAAACAAATGAAGCTGCATAGGCACATATGAACATAGATATGAAAACGTTTATAGGGGTAGCCGTTACTGATTTTCATCTAGTTTTTAGAATTTATATAGAACTTGTGTTTGGAATATATTTGCACTGGCAAAAATATAAAAATAATGTTTATACATATATGAATACCCAGTAGGAAAAATAAAGATTGAGATAATTTAAAATAAAGTTGACAAAAAGTTCATACAAATTATTATTTTGAAATCATTCCAGAAAAAAAAATCGTGTTTTAATCTATTTAGTTTATTTCCGAAATCATATTATTTTTTTATTTATAAGAAATTTGAAACATGTGGCAACCTTGTTTAAAATATGTATGTTGTAGATAATTGTAGTATTTTTAAATCAACCAAGTAAATTTCTTGAATTATTTAATTCTTTAATTAATCTAATAATTATTTTGTATATCGCAAGCGTGACGGAAATTCGTTGCGTAACACAATTTCGTTGCATAATATGAATTTGGCTACCGTAGTAAAATAAAAAAATGAGGAAACAGATCAAAAAGTTATCACATTATTTTATTCAAATTATCCCTAAAAGTATGCTTCTATCTATAACGAAAATTTTCCAAGAGCAGCCAGATTATTGAAGACAGAAAGAATTCCATATTTTTATGCTCATAGATACTACAGCAAATTATTTCTAAAAATTGTTAATCTTTATCAACAGTTGTAAAATCTGGCAACCAATTTTTTGTCAATTTCATCGTCTATTTATTCGAATAGTTTCAACTACTGGGTTGCGTCCATGCTCGTAAATATGTCTACACATAAGTTGTGGCTGTAACCACCTCTCTGCATTGTCTCTGTTTGAATACGCTTGTCTCCCACGCCCCCACACTCTACGCTTTACCAACAACAATTCGTTACGGTCATGATTTAAATGAAAGCAGATTGCTGGCATGCATATGTGTGTGGGTGTGTAGGTATATTTATATTTTATAATTGCCTCCAACGCCCCGTTGACTATGAGCTGTTTACATTTACGCACATTTGTGTCTGTGTGTGTGAGAGTTTGTTTGCTTGTTTTGATGCACTTTCAACATCTAATACTGCACTTTTAACACACTAGTAAATACATACAGACCTGCATGGCATGCTCTGTTATGCATGACTGTATTTCTGCGGGTGTGCTCATAAACCGCAAAACAACAAATAAATCAACGGCATTCAAATGCAGTCGCATTTAAATTTTCGCCCATACGAATTTTTCCACACACATACACAGACGCACAGCGCGCCTGCATTCGGTCATTCATTCCTCAATGGGCGCTTAGCGTTCAAAACAACAGGCAAAAGGCGTGAAAGCTACTAAATAAAATCTATTGAAATAAACCGAATTTACTTGAGTAAAATAGAGAGAGAGAGTGCGATCACTTTTCAGAGTGGCCTCGTTTCTGATTGTCGTGGAATATCAATCTTTTAAATTTAAAAAAGAAGCATTCAAATAAAAGTGTGTGAGTATGAGTATGAGTATGGGTATGAATGCGAGTATAAGTATGAACATGAGTATGAGTATTAATTTTGAAATTAATAGGGTTCAGAATAAAAAGTTTATAAATAAGCATTCAAACTAAAAGTGTGTACGAATATGAGTATAGTATGAATATGAGTATGAGTATTAATTTTCAAATTAATATGGTGCTGAATAAAAATTTTATACAAGCTTCAATATGGGTATCGCTTTGGAAATATGAAAATGATTATGAGTATGAATATGAATATTAGTTTCAGAATTAATAAGTATGTGTACGAATATTTGTGAATATTTGCGTGTGAATCATTAATGTGAGTATAAGTGTGCGTATATATGAATAAGCATTTGAATTATTACTATTAGCATAGAGTAAGGAAATTATTAAGACCTGATAAATACGAATTTCAATATTTTTTTTTTTTTTTTGAGTACTTCACCGTAGTCTTTCACTCAATGTGCACGAAGTGATTTCAAATTATATAAGTACAATGAGTACTTAAGCCCTCCATTTTTATTCAAAAAATATAACATCTTCTATGAGCACAACACAATTAAAGTATTTCTTTCATCCAACAAAAGCTGCAGGGAATTTCCGCATTAGAATTAAACCTTTAATGCTGTCCACACGCACACTCATCAGCTACACATACTCACCTACTTACGTAAATCACAACTAAATTAAATCTGAACAATTCAAGCCAAAATCTGCTTTCTTTTGCTAACCCAAGCTTTTCCAAACAACAAAAGGTCACAATGACCACATACAAAGGAAAGAAACAAACGAAAAAGTAGGGGCCGCCGAAAGTAGCAACGATAAAAATAACTGTAACGAACGGAAATAGCACTTTGACCCACAGGCGCCACAGTCGACGGAGGAGCGCGCGGTCGACTGCTCCATTATAATAAACTATAAAAACACTTGGGCAAATGCGTTACCAACTAAATGGCGGCTGGATGTGGAAATCAACAATGGACGAGAAGTGAGTTCATATGTACACTTATGTAGGTAGCTGGGTACACGGCTTTATATATGGATATACATGGTATATTCTGCTTAAGTAGGAGTTCAGGAGTTCTCATATATATGTCCATCTACCGAATAGTTTGTATGTGGTATTCGTTGTATATAGAGCTTGAGTATGTAATTGATTGGCTACATATGAAATTACTTAATATTGAGAGAATGCTCTTGATGAAATCTGAATACAAAAAGAAGAAATAACTAAAGACAGTGAAAACTATACTCTGTGACTTCATATACAAAATATACTATACACAGACTCTCTTTAAAGAACCTTTAAATATTTTTTTTTTATATGAATTTACATAAGTATTTCTATATCACTGTCTGAATAGCTTTCCATTGTGTTTTGGTGCCCTTCAAATGTTGTTGCATGTGGAAATGGACACATTACCATATTGTCAACGACCTAGTCCTGTCTGGCAATGCGGCATTGTGTGCGGCTAATTGCATTCCCTATTGTGTGGTTTCTTTGTAATGCCTATTTGGTGATTTTTTCTGTTTGATATTCGCATTTGTTTGCTAATACATGTTTTAAGAGTGTTTCTAATATTTAAATTTTATACTTAAATATATGTTGCATACTGGACTGGATCTTTAATAGCGTTAATCTTGAAGTACCAGTCTATGGAACTATTATCCAATCCTGACTTCAGCCACAAAATTTGTTCACTAACATCATTTTATCTATAAAAGAGCTTCTCAAATAATTTATTAGAAGTTCGTAAATGGTTTTATGGATTTTATAGGTCTCTCCATTCGACGGATGTAAGCAACCCACAGAGAGCCAGGACTGAAATTTTTATGAGTCAGCGTGATACTGCCAGATTCAAATTTATTGTTAAATTGTTTGTAGATTTTTGGAATAAAATATCTGATGGAAACTAATCCTAACCTAACCAGTTTTATTTTATTAAATATGAGAAAATCTTTCCTTTGAAGTTTCTAACTTTGTTTTTTTTTGCCATCTCAAATTATCATCGATATTTTCTGCTGTTGTATTTTGCTTATTGAATAAAAGTTTGCCGCACAGGTATTTCCACTTGCTTACTTCTATGAATTTCTGCCCGTCTCACTGCTCTCGCCGAAACAATCCAACAAACAAGCAGAATCGAATATTTCTGCGCACATTTCTTGCGAAGTCGCACCGCAAAGTGATCACGTAATTTACGAGTTTCAAGCTAAGCGAATAATTTTCAACTTTAGCGGACACTAGAACGAGCGCAACGAAGAAAATATTGTTTCGTAAACTTTTAGCGAATTGTAGGCACGTTCGTCCACCTTAAGCCGCTGTGAATTGAGTAACTGATGAGTTTTATTGAATTTTATTTAGCGCAGGCTTTTAACTTTGATGGAGTTTTTTTATGTTATCAGAAGAAGTGAGTATATAGTTAGAGTTTATGAGTGGTGGGATTTATGCGAAATAATATGAAATAGTATATTAAATAAGTAAGGTAAGTAAATTAATATGGTATCAATCCCCTGGGAGTTTGGAAATAATTAAATAAGGTATTTGGGAGAAAGAATGACGAGTGGAAATAATGACCTGATTTTACCAATCTTTATCACAGAGGCACATTATTAGAAAGATATGATTCGCTCTGAATATCTATAAGATATCTGAGATATATATCATAATTTCGGAAAAACATTGGTCAAAAGGTCTGAGGTCCTCATGTTCAATATCTGGGGCCTTTAAAAAAAAGTCCGATCTTTATTAGTTATTGATTTATTTGTATTAGGGTGGCAAATATCCTTGGATAAAGCCTTCCATCCAAGTTCCCGTAGCTCCGAGGAGTCATCAACGAAGTGTGTGGTCTGGCATTGTCCTGGTGGAACACTACACCTTTCCTGTTTGCCAATTCTGCACGCTTCTGGTCGATCGCCTGCTTCAAGCGGTCCAGTTGTTCGCAGTTGATGATAGCATTAAGCCACTGGCCATATGGGAGCAGATTATAGTGGATGATTCCCTTCCAATCCCACCAAACACAGTAAAACCTTTCTGGCCTCTAGCGTCACCAGGAGCGCGACAATCGCACGAGTACCATATGTCGATGGTCACCCAATGATGTCAATCTCGGCTTGGCCACTGTTTGGGACGATTCATCGGCCTTCCACCACGACCGTTTTCGCATGATATTGTCGTATGTGATCCATTTTTCGTTGCCAGTTACCATCCGCCTCAAAAATGGGTCGAGTTCGTTCTGTTTCAGCAGCATATCGTAGGCGTTGATTCGGTCCAGAAGGTTTTTTTTGCGTCAAATCAAGCGGCACCCAAACATCAAGCTTTTTTATGTATCCAGCCTTCTGCAGATGGTTTAAAATGGTTCGGTGACTAACTCCCATCGTGATGCCACATGCTGATCTCACTCACTCGATGTTTTCCATGGTTTGATCGGTATTCGTCGTCACATGTCTTCCGTCGTTTCATGTCATCCATAGCGTCGTTTTGCGGAAGGAAGATATTTGCCAACCTAATATATTTTAAAGTAATCGAATCAGATGGAATTCAAATTTGTGTTTATGGGAAATAAGAGCGGTTTTGAACTGATGATGATGAGATCCTCTAAGCTCATTTCCATTGTTTGGTAGGGGTGTAAAATGGAACTCGAACAAAAAGTAATTATTAGTGACGGACGAAAATCTTGAAATGTTATCTTATCTTAAATCGGCCAATTGGCTACGTTGGTTATTTCACTATAGATATTTTTGGCCACCCATCGACAGAACGACAGAAAGCATGTTCTAAAAAAAGTTTTAAAATTTTGACACTTAGGGCATTATTGATCGACACTTGCTACCAAACAAATCGACACTTTCGAAACTCCCCTGATGACCAATAATTTATTACATATGTAAGCCATCAGAAAGCCCACAGAGTTCGATTAAATGTTGATATAGAAATTGTTAATAGAACAACTCAAAAATTTCACAACGATTTGCAGTTTGAGTCCCTTTGAATACAATCAACAACTCAAGGTGAAGTACTAACGCTTTCTTCTTTATGACAACAAATTTTTTTTTTTTTTTTTAACAAATAAATTTTCCCACAATCATTCTCAAATGCCAAAAGCAGCGTCACTCAAATTTGTCGCACAACCTGCCGCAGAGTGAGTGATTAAGGAACTGCTCTTCAATTGTCTCGACAATAATAGAGTTTGTCGCTTAAACTCAACAGATGCTCAGGGCACAGACGAAATTTATTTCCAAAGCACGCACAGACAGCGCCAATATTGCCTTTTTCTCCCACTCTCCGATTGTTGCAATTATATTTTCACAATTTTTAGTCTTTTTATTTTTGGTTGCTATCTTCACTTTCTATTGTTTTGCTTTATTTGATTTCATTTAATTTGATTAAAGGCGACGGTGGGCAGGTGTGAGCAAACAAAAGCGCAAAGACAAGAGACGACGAAGAAACGTGGCAAAATAATTGTTGGGGAATTTCACAAAAAAATATATATGTATTTTATATAAGATTTTGATTTATTTCACTCGCTTTCGCTCGCTGCAACCAATCATTGTTGCTTTACTTGGCAGTCATGTATTGTTGAGGACAACAGCATCAGCCAGCCGCTGACGTGGCGTGGTCTTAAGCTGCTTTAGTCAGTCGTCTTCTGTCTGTGCGCTCAAGCGAATATCCTGACATCTCAGCCATCTAGTATGAGCTGCCGTCTCAACTGTGACTGTTGCTCATCTCGTCGTCAGAAGAAATTTTTTTTTTAAATTTTTTGTTGTTATTTTTTTCGTTTTTTTTTTATTCGAGTGCTGTACAGTATATGTTGCTGGCAATCTGCCATTGGCCTATGAGTTTTACTTCACCGATTTATTGCTTAATACTTTTACTACTTGATCGCCCCAGTAAGCTTTATGAAATGACTACATACACACATACACTCATATATATGTATGTATGTATATTACAACAAAGGAAATCGCCAAATGCTTTAATCTACTGTTGGAATCTGGCGCTCGCTTGGGAGAAGTAAGCGCATATAAGCACTTCAAATGCACACTAGCGGCTTCATACAATGTATGAAGGAAGACCTATATGTGTGTGTATGTCTGAATGTGTGTGAGTGTGCGTGAATTTATTATGGCAACACATTCCACTAGCGTACATCATTACGATTCGTTTGTGGCACACATATTTATGCGTACAATCATAAAATTCCACACACACACACTCACAACGGCGCATAGTCATCAATACGCGTAAGTATTTTTCTTCTGATGTGATGCCATTTCCTTTTGTCTTATTAAATATTTCTTTCATTTCTTTCTGCCTTTTTTTGCGATTTTATTCCTTTCTGCGCGCTTCATATTCAAAAGGGGGAAATCCATCATTATTGATGGAATAATGGCAACAATATGATTTCATATTATTGCATTATGGCAATATGCGCACAACAACAACACTAGTATGAAAGAGCGCACACTCACACATATACATACACATATATAAATGAATATGTGTCTTGAGACTGTAAGTGGCATGGGCCATCAAAAATTCGTGGCGTTGATAAGTTGCCTGCAGCAGTAGCAGCAGCAACAGCAGCAGCTGTAAATGCTTTTAGAAATTCATTCATGCAATAAGGATATTGCTAATATATAAAAGCCGTTCGTCGAGACAATACAAGCGACGCAATGCAGGAAATTGTGGGTTAAGTAAGCGTTGTGTGTATGTGTATTGATGTGTTGGAGAGGGGATTGGTGGTTGGTAGCTCAGTGTGGTGCGGGCAATAGGCGAGTAATTTCATCGGCGGTCGACGTGTTGGTATGGCGTTGCTGTACTGCATTGTGCTATTGCGTTCATGGAATTTTTATTGAAAATATGTTGAGTGGAATTTTTACCGTTACTACGGCATAACTTCGCATATATGTATAATATTTATATATATATATGTTTGTATGTGTATGAATAGGCGAGTAGATATTAGGACAGTGCGAGCAGCGAAAATAGAGAAAAATGGAAGGATTTTCAAGTCAATAATTAAGTCGAAAAATCTATTACTCTGTCTAGAGAAGGCTGATTTTACGTTGATCTCACTTTCTTTTTTATCAAATATTAGGAAAAATAAGCCACTATTTTATGATGAAATGAATATGAAAGGAAAGTTGCTATTATAATGTATTCTAAATTGAAATTATTTGAATAATCGATTGTTAACATTGTTCGATTGAAACGAAATTGTGTAGCGCATACAAAACAATGTAGAAGCGAAGGCTAATAATATTTACATTTTTTTATTTACTTGCTCGATTTGTATTGCTCGTTTTATTTGAGAAAACAATTTAAGGGTTGCCAACTGTAGAAACTTTTAAGCTTAAAAATGTTCAGAGAAAAGAAGCAATACCAAGCAATCAACATGAAGAGTTTTCAGAAAGCTTATAGAAAGCAATAGATGTCTCTAGGGTCAAGCACTGGTCGATTAAATCGATTAAATCGCTTTATATCGATCTTGGACATTTGTGTCAACATTTACCCAACAAAATATTTGTAGACATCTGTTTGCATCCCAAACTTAATCACAACTGAAAATGTCACTTTTTGAGCCGAATTCTCGACATTTGCGGGAAATTTTGCTTTTCTTTTTTAATTCCAAGAAAAGTGCGGCTAAGGCTCATCGACATTACTGATATACTTATATATAATCTGTAAAATATATAAATACAGTTAAAAACTTTATTTGAGAAGGGTTGCCATTTGTTTGTATTTTTGAATTTCAAGTAAGTTAGTAAAATAAATGATATTTGGTACAGAGGATAAAAATAGGCGGGAACATAATTTGATGTATTTCTGGTGGGTGTGGCTCCGCCTCCAAATAGGTTTTTTGTATATATGTATCTCGCAAATTACTGAAGCTATATAAACACATTTCCCTTTAGTATCCAAGCATACAGACTACGGAGGAAATACCTTGGCAGGACAAACTTCGAAGTACCAACTGAACTGTCCTGATAACAAATTTGTTGCCTGCGCAAATTCGTGAAAGACTCAAAGCGCTTTGTCGTTACATGAGTGTCTTGGGCAACAATTTTACAGAGTTTGCGGCATCACAAAAAACACACTTTCCAAAAGGGATCTCCTGTGGCACAAAAGATCAAACACTCTAACCTAACCGATCATACATACAACATGAAAATAAGTGAAATCAGATAACAACTACGCCCACCATCCATATAAAGATTATGTTGACAACTGCTAAAAGTGCATTAACTCACTAACGAAAAACGCCAGAAGCTCTACATATTATAATAAATATAGTTCAAAAAAGCTAATCTAAGGTTGGTATTAAAAATGACGATGGGCGTGGCGGCGTCCATTTATTAACCCGACTGATTTCAATGAAATTGAATAGGTTATATTTTTTTTTAATCTACAATTTTAAAGGAGTCCCTATATTCGTATGGAAGCAAACAGAAAATATGAATTACACTTGTAGATTTCATAAATCGTGTAACAAAGGCATGATATAGAGACGTCAAGAGCCAAACAATTGTAAACTGTAACTAACCAAATTACAGAATACATGTTTTAATGTATTTCAATAAAACTGTTTGCGAAGTAAATAACTAAAATTGTACGTAAATCTATATTTTACAGATTTTTGAAAATATTATGTTCTAATGAAAATTCCATAACTCGAAGTCTCTCTAACTCGAAGTTTTTTTGTGCATTATGGTGATTCGAGTTAGAGAAGTTACACTGTATATATCAAGAACAAATGAAGATATCGGAATTAACTTTTCACAAATACTGCATTTGAGGTGTGGCATCACTCAGTGCCAAAAGATAATATTTTACAGAAAATATCGGAAAATCTCGCAGATAATTTAATATTATTCAGAAGGATTTTTTTTTTTGCTAAAAATGATTGAAATCGGGTTATAACTCCCCTAGCTCCCATATATCTAATTAGAGGTTAAAAAAAAAAATGATGGGTTTTATATAATATTAGGTCTACAACTTTGCTTCCGCCGTTTTTTTTTTGTAAATTTAAGTTTTTTTTTTATATAAAAACGGTTACAAATGCCGATGAGCCGCAGCCGCACTTTTCTTGGAATTAAAAAGAAAAGCCAAATTTCCCGCAAATGCCGAGAATTCGTCTCAAAAAGTGACATTTTCAGTTGAGAATAAGTTTGGGATGCAAACAGATCTCTACAAATATTTTGTTGGGTTAATGTGGACACAAATGTCCAAGATCGATATAAAAAAAATCGATTTAATCGACCAGTGCTTGACAATAGAGACATCTATTGGAAAATGGCGGAAACAAAATTGTAGACCCAATATTTTCAAAATATTTCTTAGCTAAAATTTTTTATCGAAATAATTGATTCCGAAAACTCCGACTAAAACTCTATGAATTTATATTTCAAGGAAATTCTCAGTTCTGACAAAAACAATTTTCGACGAATTCGATCAAAGAATGCAAATATTATTTGTAATAAGAAATAATAAATAAATTTGCATGCGTGTTTGCTTCCATAAAAAATATCATGAATTTCAATACCTTGAAGTAGAGATGCTATTCCACTGATTGGATTTCTGTGGGACCTTTCAACTTTAGCAATATGCCTTTATGTGAGCATAAGCGTTGTGCTCCTCCGGCTTTTGCTCAATGCAACTTCATAAGAAACAGAAATAGCACTAGCACAACAACAACAATAATAACATCCATAAAACAACACACAAAATATAATATATGCTCCACTCGACAATTTCCATTCGATTTCAGCAGAAATTTATCTCATATAGGGTTGCCAATAGCATTTTTTGCTACGCTTTATCATATACATTGCCTTTTAGTTTACACTCTCACTGCGATAACACATCACTGCCTTAGTGTTATTTCAATAAACTGTGCGCCGGGCTCCGCAATCACGCTCGACCATCGCCATGGCTGGTAGACGGTGCGTCGCTGGTGTCACCGTTATTGGCTCTCTGGCTTGCCATATCGAGATTGCTATTTTGTTGTTGTTGTTGTTGTTGCCTGTATTCTAATATGCTTTTGATATTTTTCTTCGATTTTGCTTTTAGTAAGCTAGCGTTTGCTTGCTTTGTTGTTGTTGTTGTTGCTATTGCTTTTATGCCGTTGTGTGGCAAAAATTTAATCGTAATTTGAGGATCATTGGATCACTTTGCAGTTTATGGCTCTTGGAAATTCAATTTTCCTACGCCGCTTGGGCAATTACGGCTGCTGGCGCTGGCATTGAGTGCCTCTGCGTGAGTGTATATGCGTGCGCCGCCGTTTGTATGCTTCATTGCGACTCTCACAAACACATTGTCGTGAATTTGCGTTTTATTGCTTCTTGGCAGCGTATAAAAAGGATTTGCGTTTAAGCGCTGAGAAAATATTTTCAAGCGCGTTGATAGCATTTGATTGGCTTTGAAATGCCATTATACCGTTAGTTTTGTTTTCCATTTTACAAACTTAAGAAACTTAGTACCTAAGTGCTTTGGCGACATAATCCACATGAAAGTGTGCGTGCTCACTTGCTTTACATGCAAATTGTTGTTGTTGTTGGCATGTGCGGCATGGCATATTGATATTGAAATAAAATAGGCATCTTAATGCTCAGGCAAAAAGTAATATGCGCTATTAAATATAATATGTCCTAATGTGAATTTATACCCAATGACCATTCATTTTCGATTCATTTGTCTATGAATTGATATTTGATAAGCAAAAACTATTTCAAATGTCGCATACAAATTTTATTGTTTTTATTTTTTTTTTAGAAAAATTGTATTAGCTTACAAATTAGAAGTGTTATGTTATCTGAAAATGACAAATCTCTTGTAATATATTGGTCTAAGAAGTCCATTAAACCATTTGGGTTCTGATATAATGATTTCTAAAAAACGCGAAAGAAATGAGCTGAAAATTTGGTATTTGTGTATAACATAGAACGAAACGAAAAAACTCTTCAGTCAGTGAGGGGTTACTAAAGAAAGAGGCGATTAAATTCCACGGTGATATTAAATAAAGATAAGGAAGTGAAGTCTCGGTTAAAGTTACGCTTCGGAATACGACTGTTAAAAGTGTTTATAATGTAGATGAGACCGGTTTGTTTTGGAAAATCATTCCTGAAACAACGTATTAACAGAACAGCTCCGGGGAGAAGAGCATAAAGACAAGCCACTAATAATTGGGTGAGTAAAGAAGCCGCCCAAATATGCTTCCTGTCGAATACCGAATTAAAAAAACAAGTAAGGAAAGGCTAAGTTCGGGTGCAACCGAACATTTTATACTCTCGCTATTTATTGATATATTTTTATTAAGATAAAACACAATTTGACCCAATTTGAAAATCCTATAATTAGGTTAGGCGAAGTTATGACACACTGTTAGAAGAAAAATATTTCCTCTGAATTAAATTCAGATACTTGAGAGATTTACCGAAATTTTCGGTGAAAAATTACCAAGAGGCACTGAATTCTTCATATTCGATATTCGGGGCTTTGAAAAGTTATAGTCCGATTTCGACAATTTTTTCACAAGTGATGCCTCAGATCATATACAGTATTTGTGTAAAGTTTTATTTCGCTATCTTCATTTCGCTATCTTCATTGGAATTCAAAATTGAGTTACATGGGCAATTGTCGTGGTTGTGAACCGATTTCATCCATTTTCCACACGTGTCATCAGGGTGTCAAGAGAATATTATATACCGAATATCATTCGAATCGGTTGAATAGTTCTTGAAATATGGTTTTTGACACATAAGTGGGCGACGCCACGCCCATTTTCCATTTTGTAAAAAAATCTGAGTGCAGCTTCCATCTGCCATTTCTTATTTAAAATTTAGTGCTTCTAACGTTTTCAGTTAGTGAGCCAACGCACTTTTAGTAATTTTCAACATAACCTTTGTATGGGAGGTGGGCGTGGTTATAATCCGATTTCGGCCATTGGACTATATAAGGAATGGCTAAAAGAACCGACTGCAGTTGGTTTTATAGCTTTATTGGTTTGCAAGATTTGTACAAAAAAACCTATTTGGGGGCGGGGTCACGCCCTCTTTTCCAAATAAATCACATCCAAATGTGCCTCTCCCTAATGCGTTCCTATGTTCCAAATTTTATTTTCATAACTTAATTTATGGCTTAGTTATGACACTGTATAGGTTTTCGGTTTTCGCCATTTTGTGGGCGTGGCAGTGAGCCGATTTTGCCCATTTTCGAAAGCAACCTCCTCAGGGTACCAAGGAATATGTGTTCCAAAAATTCATTAAGATATCGTAATTTTTACTCAAGTTATCGCTTGCACGGACAGACGGACTCGTCATCCTGATCATTTATATATATATAACCCCATATCTAACTCTATTTCTTGGTGACACAAACAACCGTTATGTGAACAAAACTATAATACTCTGTGTTGCGAGAGTATAAAAACATCTGTTGTTTTTGGCATACATATGTACTTCAGGAAACCTACACTGAAATCGATATTGACAAATGGAATGCAATCGAAAAGGACGAACTGGTCAATTTTGAAAAAGACGCCGATTGAAAGAATTTGATAATGACTGACAAGAAAAAAAAACAAGAAAAAATCTACAAATCTTGTAAAAGCTGCTGAAAGAATCGATAAAGCTATCACATGGATTGATTCCAACAATACTGGATATACTAGTTTACTTGTGTTGTGAACTCTAGAATTTTTATGTCCATACGAAAGGAAAATTCGCATCAAGAATTGCGTGTGTATCAAAATTTATATTCGAATTTCGGTATTCTGATATTAGGATGTTCAAAAAACTGAGATCGAAGGAATTTTAGCCTCGACTCGCATAGGTGGGGCATTTCATAAGGAAGTGTTGAGATGATTCCACTTCGTCTTCATCTTGGCAACCGATAAAGTTTTTAATGGAACAATAAAACCTACAGCTAAGGAAATATTATTGAGGGCGAAGAGCTTCCTAGACATCTTACGATTATGCGTGGGTCAGACGGATCTTTCGACTGACTAGCGCTTGCCCTGCTTAGTTGAAGCACAACTTTTCAGTAGATCATAAGGGTTGTGCTCCTACTTGTTCCCATTATACTTTAGTTAAAACTGATGTACTAAGCCTTGAAAGCTCATCCCTTACGTTATTAGCTAGATTTCTTTTGTGACCAGGCACTGGTATCGACTGACAGTGAACACTGAAGGATGGTACGCTTCGAAGTAATAGATCCGATGCAACCTTTATAGCAGCCACTTCCGCTTTGAAATAGGCGTCAATCAACCCACCCACCCAAATTCATTTCTCTTTAGTTTCATATAGCCAAAGAACTACTTAATATAATAGACCTTAGTTCATATTAAAAAGTTGTTAAAATTGGTTAAATTTATTGATACTTGTTCATATTGTAACACAAATTTTGTTATATTATATATTACATGCACATACTGAATTTGCAATGCAAAATCAAATACGTGAGTATAAATATAGCAGATTAATTTATTTATATTACTTTTGAAAACTGTTGACAGTTTGACAAGTCAACATATTATGGCTTTGGTTTTACCAATGATTATCAATTAAAGTCCACAGAGAGCAAAACCACAGACAAAAAAAATATTGATCAATTATTTTCATATTTTTTGTGCAAAATTTAGGGATTACGATAATTTATTAATGATATAAGCTTTCTCTAATATTTGCTTACTTATAATACACCACAAAGCATTTTCACTACATAGAAACTCATCAGACATATTTTTTCTAAAAAGAAAAAATTATAGAAAATAGTTACAAAATACAGCAAACTTGTGACAGTGACATTCTTCATTAATTTTCATGCCATCAGCAACAATTTTGAAGTTATCAACTAATAAAATACACCAGCAGCAAAAGTGCCACGAAACATTCTTCGCCTTACAGTTTTGCCATATTCTCTGTGTGTGTGTTTGTTTTCGTTTATTACACTTGCTGTTACAGCTGTGTTCATGTATCGAGTTGAGTGAATGATGCGCTGCGGCGGAAGTGCAGCTCGACTCAGTGAAAAGGCCATAAAACTGCAATAATGTTCATCATACGCCATGAATGCCAATGAACGCATAACACACACACATTCATATCTTTCAGCGCACAGCAGAATGCTGGCTCGATGAAAATCGACCGTTCACCAGCATGGCAGTGACACGCCAAAGACGTTGCAAAAGCGAAAGTTAAACGAAATTACGACACAAAATGGCGCTGATGGACAATGAATTACTATGTGCAGCGGTAGAGAAAGAGAGTGAAGGGAGATCAAAGCGTGTATATGCTTCTTCCTTGCAGTAGATCATAACAGTATGTGTGTATATTTTGAGTTTGTGGAATTTTGGTGCTGCTATGCGTTGGCTGGTAAAGTAGTCCTGTGTCATAAGCTCCAATTCCAGCTTTTTTGCGCTTTTGCTGTGTGTTCAGCTGTTTACATGCTTTTTTATAGTCAAAGTTTGCTTTAGTTTTAGTACGGGTGAAAATTACCTGACTATTTATGGCTGAAGATAGTCAGTGGGTGTGTTAATGTGCAGTTTTCGAGGTACTTAGAAAAACATAATTTTATAACATAGCTTTGTATTACCTTTGAGATTATATTCAAGAGATATTTGAGCTATTAAATACTTAAATCTTTACATTTTCCATGTTCCATCATGAACGTGTACAAGGATTATATTATTAATCATATTAAACGGTGCATATATGGAACTAGATTCAATGTGAAACATTTTTAGGAAAAACAAGTAACGAAGGGCTAGGTTCGGTTGCGACCGAACATTTTATACTCTCGCAATTTATTTATTTAATTTTATTTATATTAATAATACATAATTTGACCCACATATACTGTATATACATATGGTATAAAGTCCATTGAAAGTTGGAAACCCTAATATTAGGTATGTGGGCGCTAGATGAAGTTATGACCCGATTTCACTTATTTTTTGCACGGAGACATATTATTAGAAAAAAATATATATACATTACAAATTTCGGTAAAAAAATATTAGAACCACTGAGGTTCTCATGTTCGATATATGGGGCCTTGAAAACCTATGGTCCGATTTCGCCGATTTTTAGAAAGGGGCTGCCACACTATAAATGCAGTATTTGTGCAAAGGTCTGTTCCGATATCTTCACTAGCGCTTATTTTACATATTGTAAAGTAAACTAATTAGAATGACTTCAAAGTTCTAGTATATAGGAGATAGGAGTGGTTGTGAACCGATTTGACCTATTTTCACAACATATTATTGAGATACCAGGGAAATATTACGAACCGAATTACTTTGAAATTGGTCGAATAGTTTCGGAGATATTGTTTTCGACTCATAAGTCGGCGGAGCCGCGGCCATTGTCCAATTTTTAAACCAATCTTAATCCAGCTTTTCTGTACCATCTATATAATGAAATTTAAGGTGTCTGGTGTTTTTCTTTAATAAATTAAAGTATTTTTAGTAGTTTTCAACATAACCTTTGTGTGGGAGATAGGCGTATTTATAATCCATAGTACCTATAAAAATGAATCTAGAAAGTTTTTCTATCCTTTATATCATGTGATCCTTTATACCAAATTTACAAAGCTTTATTTATGGCTTTTTGTGTGTTTTCGGTTTGCGCCATTTTGGGACATGGCAGTGGTCCGATTTTGAACATCTTTGAAAGCAACATTCCCATGGTGCCAAGGAACACGTGTACCAAAGTTCATCAAGATATCTTAAGATTGCACAGACGGCGGGACTGACAGACATCCTGATGTGAACTCCATTTGTCGCCCTGATCACTTTGGTATATATTACTCTATATCTAACTCTTTTAGTTTTGGGTGTTACATACAACCGTTATGTGAACAAAACTATTATACTCTCTTAGCAACTTTGTTGCGAGAGTATAAGTCTCATAAGTGGGACAAATATAAGTATTTGATATTTTAACTTCGATGTGGAATACTTTAGGTAGCTCAGATTAGAAAGAATATTATATTAATGACATATAAAATCCGACTACTAAATATTCTTTCTGAAATACCGATAGATTGCAATCGATTTCACTTTGTAATATTCAAATTTATCTAAATTTTAACAGACAAGGCTCTTAGGTAACCTATTTCATACAAACTTAGAAATTAGGGATATATAGTATGTATATAGGTTAGCAAAGAAACAACCACAGCTATTGGCGTTCTCATATGAAGACAGAAGGAGGCTAAATGAATATAAATATGGTATTCGTAAAAGACCAAGGGTCTGAATATAAGATAAAAAGCTTCGAACTTCCTTTTATTTTTCCAGGTTAATGTGAATAATGATATGGTTAAGGGGTTAAAATGAGAATTTTGAGTAATTTTTTTTTTTGCTATTAAATCATGTTATTTTACAAAAGTAAGTCGGTTTTCGAGTTACAGTTGTCACCAGTTCAAAAAACATAGTTTTGAGAAAAACGCATTTAAAGCTTCACACTAGCGTGTTGGAGTGCCCGGGCGCTCTTAGTTATTTGTCGAATAACTCGAAAAGGAATTTCATATTTTAAGAGGATATTTTTAAGATATTACGCTTAACGAAAATCCAAAAAAAAAATAGATTTTTTTGAAAATCCTGACTACCCCTAACCCCTTAAAGCAATAAAAACCAATGCCTTAGGTTGCAGGAGCTTTCATACAGTGTAAATTTAGCTATATGTATTATAGTATTAAATATAATATATCTTCAAAAGTAGATGTTCCATTTTAACTCTTTCAGTCGTGGTGGTTAGTGTCAATAACCACTCTCTCTTTCCGGTTTTTTATATTAAAATCCACGCCATCTATCGACAATCGCGTTAATTATCATGAATGTTTGTACCTTATTTGACAAGGTGCGACCGGTTAGCGGCATATTCGATGAATGACAGTTCATTTGTTTTCATTTGAAAATTGCGCTAACGTACATTTTTTCTTGTGTTTGATAAAAAATATCTATAGTAAAGTAACCACCGTGACTGTTGCAGGTTTATAGGTTTAATCTACATATGAGTTATGCATGTAAGTATTCATGCATTTTTATATTTATTTCAGTATGTCGCGCAAGCTAAATAATAAACAAATCGAAAAATACTTGTTTGAAGATATTCCTTCAGATAGCGAAAGTATTTGTAGCGATGAGGATACAGAAGATCAGCCAAATCCGCTGGTGTTAGGCGATTCGTTTGGAGAAGTTCAAATGACTGATTATGACAACTTTAATTCCAATGATGACATCCCTCTGTCTAACTTAGTACTTCGGAATCCTGAATCTACAAAGTCTAACACTGTAAACTCAAACAGACCGGCTGTATGGCAGTGGAGTACATGCAAAGTGCCTCTTTGTCTACGCAAGGGAAAAGCTTGTTTTTCAGATTTTCATTAAAAAAAAAAAATTACCTTAGTTTCTTTCCGGAGAATTTCATTATATCATTTAATATGAATAAACAATATAAGTAACTCATACTTGTTTTGTTTCTATCAATAGTCACGGTGGTTAGTGCCACTAACCACCTCATACCTCGAAAACCTTCATACGTAGATTTTTTTTCATACTTTCAGTGATATTTCAGCTGTAGGTAATGCCAAAACAATAATCGAAACATTCAACATATTCTTAATCTAAAAGCGTGACTGAAAGAGTTAAAACAAGTAGAAATACGAGTATAATTGGGTAAGCTGTGATAATATTATATGTATATCAAAATGTTTTCTTAAATATTCCGAAAGTCCACATAAAGTTTGTCAGCTTTCAAACTCACTAATCGCCAGAGGAGCAACGCATAATTATGCATTTCAAAGTAAATAGTAATGCTATAAAGCATACATCCCGCTAAACGGCAATGGAGGAAATGTAAATAGTACGCATATACATACATAAAATTATATGAATACAGTTATTTTCACATATATAAATATGTACATATGTATATACAAGTATGTATGTGTGTGCATTGCGACGACATCGCCGAGCGACTATTAAACGCATTAAAAGCACGTTTTGCCAATAAACATCGTCAAATGCGG
This sequence comes from Zeugodacus cucurbitae, assembly GCF_028554725.1. Classification (NCBI taxonomy): domain Eukaryota; kingdom Metazoa; phylum Arthropoda; class Insecta; order Diptera; family Tephritidae; genus Zeugodacus; species Zeugodacus cucurbitae. The sequence continues at coordinate 63,951,767 of NC_071667.1, forward strand.
TAGTTAAGCATATGTTTCAGCATTTCCTGAATTAACGTTACACTACCGCCAACAACAACAACCACAAAAACAAAAACTACTGCGCACACAATGTTGTGCGCTACACACGCGCCTCCTCCGTCGCCGCCGCCGCAGTGTGATGCTAAAAATAATCACCGCAAAACTGTGTAAAATGTCTGTGGTTGAAGTGATATTACACACTTTAGTCATGGACACCCAAAGTGAGGGGGTGGCAGGAGAGAGGTGATAAAAACAAAAGCAACACAAAAAACCACTATGTGTGATAACAACAACAACAACAACAGCAAGCATTAACTACAATAGTCATCATAACAGCGAGAATAGCGGTTAAATAAGAAATGCTGGCATAAGTACAACAACAAAAAACAAACAAAAACCAACAACAACAAAGATAAGCAAACAAAAAAGCAATGCGAAAAATAAACAAGCGAAGAAAAAAGGGTGGGGAGAACAAAATAAAAATTGCAAAACAGTCAGTTTAGTAAAGTAAGCAATTGTCTTACGGCAAGTGGCCATTAGTAAGAAAATCCTTGCATATGTGGCAACAAAAATCACACTTTTATGTATTTACACACACACACACACAAGTGTGTATATACGCATATTTCCACATACATATGTAAGCATGTTGTATTTGTAAGAGTTGGAAAATAGTGTATGTGGCGGCAAACAAAGGCAGTTTAGAAAGCAGCCGCCAACAGCAGTGGCGCCACAAGAACGGAAATGGAAACAAGAGATGCGAGTGTGACTACATATGACTGTATGCATGTACCAGTGTATATAAGCCGCTTAGTGGGCAGCTGCGAGAGTAGTGGGGCGTCAACTAAAACGAGAAAAAATGCGAAGCTTGAGCAAACTCAAATGGGCTTTAGTGTGTATGAGAAGGCATAAAACATATATTCCTACGCTCTTATACACATATGTACATATATGGAAGTTTGTATGTATGTATGACTAAGTAGAAGCATATGAGTATGAAGTGTAGGCTTACAAAGGCAACGGCAGTGAGGAAATTAGAACAAAGTGGCAGGAATAACGGCACACATGAGACAATTGCAACGCACACACAGACACATGATATACATAAATACATATGTATGATCATATACAAGCGCCTACATATGTGGCAAGCGAAAAACTAAGCACAACAACAAAAATGTAAGCCAAACTATCAAAAGCTGTAGAAAAGCATAAAAAACTGCTGTTTGGCCGATATGAATGCCACAGAGGCTGACGCAGGCGTGCTTAATGGCTTCAAACGTGCGGCAACTAGGACGGCGACATACACACATACATACACATATGCATTATTCTCTTTTAATTCTTCTTTTTTTGTTTTTTTTTTTTTTGGGGTGGCATCATGTTTCTGGTTTTTTTGCCTCCGCTGTGGTTTTAGCGGTGTCGTTGCAACATTTCCTACATTCACATACGCCAGCTTCTCTAGTACACTCTTGGGAGACACGCTGCTGGCCGGGCTGCAACAGTTGGAATATGTGCTGATGGCACATTTTTGTCGTCGGCCAGTCTCTGTAGTCGCACTAAACTTTACTACTCCCACAGTGGCGTACAAGTACTTTGGGTTTGTCGATTTCTTTTTTTTTGCTTTGCGTGCAACAAGATGCGGACGGACGTGTTTGCTGACAAGGTGTGTGACAACAATGAAAAGCTGGAGTTGCATTAACCGCAACACAAGTAGGGGGAAGTATGCGGAGAGCATAACAAGGTTTGGCGTGTAGAAGCAACAATTGTGTGGCGAAATGAGGCTGGAAGACTTAAAAGTACAAAAGTGGAGATAAAGGAAATTTAATCTAAAGAGTAAGAACAAAGAAAAGTAGATGATCATGGAGATTAAGGTTTTCTTCCAACCTTTCTTATTTCCAGATCTGGAAATAAAATGTTGTATCGAAGAACCTGAACCTGATAATGTGGTAGAAACGAATAATTAATTCATATTACAACTTAAAAAAAAAATCATTTTGTCGGGCCCCTGATCAACCCAGCCCCACTCTTGTGGAGTATTTTTCAGATCAGTTTCAATCGACCGATTAACGATGTCAAAAATCAATAAGAACGAATCTAAAATTGCAAGAACTGAGCTTCGAATGGCCAAAGCATCCGCCGCATTCTTCAGAACTGACCCACAGACCCTTTTTCTACTCACCGATCACAATAAAATTTTCATTGAAGTTAATAGTCGTGATAAACATGGAAAAGGATGGTTGGCGCAAGGGCACCAGAACTACACGCAACACTTTAAATATCTACACGGATGGCTCTAAAATGGATGAGGGTGTAGGTGCAGGAATATACTGTCCGGAATTATGCATAAAACAACCGTTCAAACTGCCGAACCACTACAATATATTTCAAGCAGACGTCTTTGCTATTGGGAAGGCAGCAGAGCTAACCTCCAGCGCACAAGGTCAATACTCTAAAATTAACATCTACGTAGATAGCCAAGCGGCAATCAAGGCATGTCGTGTCGAATGTCGACCAAAAGTGTCTTGGGCAGCAGGGCAGCGGTGGTGAGGGTCACCAGGAATATGAGGCTACACTTCTACTGGATGCCGGGCCATAAAGGCATCGAGGGCAACGAAATCGTAGACGGGATTGCCAAGAACGGGATGATCAACATCGGTAAACCCATGCACATTTTGTACGACGACATAGACGCTGGAAGGATCTACCGGGATGTAAAACTGCAAAGGTTCATGTGCAAAGCGGTAGATCAAAAATATACAAGGTTCCTACTGGAGCTCGATAGAAAGTGCTGTAGGAACATGGTTGGCATTCTTACCGGTCACAGCCTTGTAGCGGCACATGCCTATAAGATGGGGCTGTCAGATCGGGAGGAATGCAGAAAATGTGAAGAGCGGGGCACCAAGGAAACAGTGGAGCATCTCTTGTGCGTTTGTCCTGCGTTAGCGCGACAGCGTTTTAGGTGATTAGGGGCCCCACAATACGATAAGTTAGAAGAGATAACGTTAGTGCCTCATAAACTATTAAAATTCACGTCAGGCGCAGGCATCCTGAACGATGACTACACTCGGGGAACACGTGAAGGCACTCCATTCTGGTATCGCAAAGGACCATAACAGGTCTATGCGAGGCCTGCAGGCCTATCAGACCAATCTAACCTAACCTAATAGCCGTGATTGAGCCTTAGTTGAAGCGATAAGTCTGACTCGTAGTGAGTTAAATTGTGTTTTATGATATGACCTCTTCAGCCTGCCTATTACTTTTCATAGTTGAGTAGTGAAAGATACTATTTATATTGATAATATGAAATTTAGATCTTTTTCACTTTCGTCACACTTTCAGGGATTTGAATCTTCAAAGAACTCGAGTATACACTATTGAATAATTATCCACTTGGTTTATCGTAAAAAATATAAAATGAGAATCTACAGTTCTTAAACAACTTTGCCGAGAACACTTCATTTGGTCTCCACTGCATTTCCGTGAATTTAAAACATTTTGTGAAGTGAGTCTCATTTTTATTTAAGTAGAATAATGCTTTTCTATCTTTAACAATACCAACGAGTAACAATAACCATATATTCTCAACACGCTCATATACATATGTGTCACGTGATTTTTAATGTACACACAGATACCGTTATTTTTGCACGTAAAGCATTAAATGAGCGAAGATATACTCTTAGGAATATGCCCTTCATATATATAAAATAAAAGCATGAAAATGGCGAACGGAGCAACGTTCACGTAATTCGCCGTCAAACAGGTGTGCGCTTGAGAATAAAGCGAGCGCACAACGAGGAGAATAAAAGCGCAGAAAAAGCAAGTAAAATCAATGAGAGTAGCAAACGTTAAGGAGGAGGGAGTAAGGGGTATCTTCATATATATGTTTTAGGTCATCATATTAAAGCAAGGGTCACAAGCGCCAGTTAAGAAAGCTACATCAGTGATTGGCTGGGATCACTAAGATGAAATTGTAAAAAGCAGAAGTGACTTCATTTCTTATATTATCGGATTCTATTATATTTTTAAACTTCGTATGGCAACTTAGGAGATTCTATAAACAATGTTCATATTAAACATATACTAACTACAAATTATACTCTTTAAATATATTTTTTTTATTTCTCAGTACGCTCCTAACACATAGACATATACCATATGTATAAGCATATGTGCCCACCCACCGCATTTCATGCCATTTGTCATTGTTTGCCTTAAGTCCATTTCATTTCTCCTGCCGTCTACGTTCGGCGAGCTTTCGCGCTGTTGCTTTTGTCTTTTTCCCCTCCTCTTTTTGCCTTTTCTATGCTATTGTCTTTTGAATAGCTTTTCATTTCGCGGCTATGCTTCTACTTCTAGCCCTGCGTGAGTGTGTATGTGTGCGCGCAATGGCTGTTATGCCTCGGGAAACAAGATTTGAGGCATAAAACTAGGCGCATCTGCCCATATAAATTTTGTAATAAATTGGTAGTTTCATGTTGACAATCGCATTGTGCGACGAGCATCATAAATGTCCAATGGCTTACTGCTCCGTTGACTGTCACAAAAGCGGCAGCGGCGGCGGCAATGCTGACTTGCTACAATAAAAACACACACACTCACATGTGGGTGTGTGTACGTGATTGCAAGTAACGGTGAACTGACATGGTCGCTACAGTAATGATGACGTAAAATGTGACCATAAAATGTCTTTAAAAATGTCTTAAAAGTTCGAATTGCCTACAAATGTACTTGGCTGCCATTAAACACACACACGGACACACTCACTTCTACTCACGAACGGTTAGTTACAGCAATAAAACTGCCTTGTAATATATATTTGGGAGCATATGCTTTGTGCGTTTTGTTCATTGAGGTGTTGACATCTTCAATAGACTCGTGCGTTTTCAAATATGTTTTTTTTGCTTTTACTTAAAAAAAATACCACAGCACAACGCATTTGTCCACAGGACATTTTGTTAATTTGTACGTACGTGTGAGCGTGCGTGCATTTAGTACAAATCACAATTTAAATTATTCATTCGAATGGAAAGAACATGCTGCTGATGTGTGTAAATTAGAAAATAAATTACTTTTAATTTCCTTTTTTTTGTTTGACTGAGTCTTCCAATGATGTGGAAATGTGATTTTTTTTTATTTTTTTTATAATAAAGCATTGCTTTGTGGTTAATTTTATGTATTTAAGGACAAATTTATCAGTGAAGGCTATATTTAATTTAAATAACAAAGCCAATTTTAAGCTAAAATAAATAAATTTGGTAGAACATAAGTTACAGCGTTCTGAACACCCCCGCCTCGCAAAAATGTACTCGCAATTCTTCCACGATTCCGGTTTATAGAATAAAAAAAAATTACGGCGTTTTAATCTGCAGGCTTAAAAGCATAGAATGCACTACGACCAAATGAATATACCAAAATTTGGACTTTTAGTAGAAATTTGAAAAAAAATTGTAATTATGCGCTTGGTTTTTTGTTATAAAAGAAATCGAAATTTTGGGAATTTTTGGGTATTGCACCAATATACATTTTTTGCGAGATTGAGTCATAATAAAAAAAATATTATTCGCCGCTTTTCGAAGTTAGCCTTTAAAATCGAAATATTTGTTTTCGAAGCTTCAAAAAGGATTAAATAAAATATTATTAATTTTTCCAAAACACATCAAAACTAAATTCTTTGAATACCCAGCCAAGTGTTGCACAGTGTAATAGCGCGTTCCATGTGCCGAGTGCACCCAACAAATTTCAAGTCATTCGCTCAATCCATTTTTGAGATACGATGGAGGAAAGTTTTAAAAACACAGTTTCGAGAAAAACGCGTTCGAAATTTCCAGCTGCCAACTCAGCGCTTCGAACAGCTCTAACGACTTAAAATTTTTAAAAACCATTTTACTGCCGTCTCATAGACATAATTTATGATAAAAAAGTTTTTTTTGAGCCCAAAAGATCCAATTATTTAAAAATTAATAATAAACTCGAGTTTAGAGTTATGCTTTTAAACATTAAGGCGCTTAATTTATGAAAACAACTATAATAAAATTGTTGAAAATGGTGTTTAAAGTCGTTAAATGATCTAAAATCATAAACTGTATAATAAACTCGAGTTTCAAGAAACAATTTTTAGATGAAGTTTTAAATATTTAGTTTACGAATAGGAAGACCTACGAACCCCCATTTTCATAAAAATATCAAAAAATTGTGTTTAAAGTGAGTTAGGAGAAATGTTGGTATTATGAAGGGCATTCTGTTAGATATTCAAGTAAGTTACGATAAGGAATGTTTATTAATTTGCTTCTAAAGGGGTTACATGGGTTTCGTGGGTTCAAAAAATCACCTACCCAAAAAATTAACTTATTAAATTCTACAACATCTCCAGAATGTTATCCTAAATTTTCAAGTTGATCCGAATTCGGAGTAGTTTCAGATTTACAGCCTTTGGACGGTGTGCGCTCCAAGTCAGGAATTATTGTTACTCAAAACTTTAAACTCGTTATTCTCCGAACCGTGTTTTCAAAGTTCTCGAAAACTACTCAATCGATCTTGATGAAATTTTGCACAGGTGTCCGAGATACAATTTACTTGTGTTTGGTCGAAGGATTTGTTAAAAAAAAAATTTAAGCAAATTTTACAGGAATTTTTATTTTTTTGGAAAAATGTCTGCCAAAATTCCAATTTTTACTTTTTTGGCCTTTTTTACCCAACAAAACCCATGCAACCCCTTAAATGATAATTGATAGCTAGAATTCCTATTCAAATGAAAGTCTAATAAGTGTTTGTTGGGAAGGCTTGGAAATTAAAAATAAGTAAAAAATACGCTTATGTTTGAAGAATCAATTTCCCTTGCTTTGGAATGACTTATTGCTTAAAACGGCTTCTATAAAAATTATACGCTTACCGCTTAGATAACAAGTACTATGCTAGATCTATTTGGTAGCAAAGTATCGTTTGTTTTTTGGCATCTTAGCACACTTACCTGTAAAAGAAAGAAGAAGAAAATATATTACATGTAAAACTTGTTATGAAGATGTATTAAATTGAGGAATTATAATTATGCACAAATTAGAGACGATTATTTAATTACAAGGAATACGACATAATGCAGAATAGCTTTCTAAATGAAGACATTTTTTCAACATATTCTAAAAACAGCAAAATTTTGATCGGACTTTATTCTAAGCCTTTATTTGACTTTAAATAAACATCTGAAATCGGACTGAGATGCCCTAAACTCGAGTTTATTGGCAATTTTTATAGTCAATAACACGGAATATTAAACACATATTATTAGTATATCAAACTGCTAGCGTGGTTTAAAAATACTTCCTTTAGGCTCAACCCACACAGGGTTGACTAATAAGACACTAAAACGTATTTTGCTCTAATCCACATGCGTTTTTGTCTCGTCTTGTTCGGTGTGGGTTGTCGTATGGAGCTATGGGATGTTGTCGTATCAGATTAGAAAATACGTCTTGACTAATCCGGTGTGGTTTGGGCCTTAATGTTTTTGAGTATAATATTATGTTAAAAATATAACCGAGGATATGTATTTAAAACTCCAGACTGTTTTCAAACCCACTTCAGACTGTTACCTAGCAAAAGTCAGTTAATTGTAAAGCTCCTTTAATACTTCAATGAGAACTCTCGATGTTGCTCATCCTCTTATACTCGTATTCATATCTAATGCAAGTCTGTATACTGACTGGACAACACACATAATTTTTAGGAAACGAAATGACAACAAAGATGAAATATTAATATATCTATGTGTGACAAATTTTTTTTTTTTAAAGTAAATGATAAAATATGAATACAAAGAACAGTACAAAGTAATCCAAAGTTCTGGCAAAATCTTATTTTTTTTTTCTCACTTAAATTTTAAACAAATTTGTTGTGATATAAATCTGGCCAGCCACATATGTATATACAGAAATACTATATATGCTCTCCCAGGTTTACCATTATTTAACTCTCTCGGCTCCTTACTTCGTAGATAAAATTATGTGTGTGAATGTATAAGTATATAGCGCAACAAAAAGTTCAGCACAAACTTTCCACAATTTTGTTAAATAAGCAGTTTTTGTTGTTGTTTGCAGCTTAATACTTCTTACTTTTGTTTCGAGCTTATTTTCGTTAAGACCCAAAATAACAGCTCTCTAAGCAAACAAGTTCTTACACATACACTTCGCTGTATACCCTTCCGATGGAGCAGTCACAAAACACTGAAGAGTGTATGCTACCCAATTCTAAGGCCACTGATGCCCAAAACTTTAAAGAAGTTAATATTTAAAAGCGTAAAATTTTCATGCGTTCGCCACAACGTCATTCAGTGGACCAATCTTATGTAAGATTTTGTGGTGTGAACAACAACAAACGCACGTAAATAAATTTTGTGTATGGAAGTCTGCTGCTGTGAGTGGAAATAAAAGAGAGCGCAAAGTGCTGAGTGAAGCTTAAAAACACTTAAGTTGTATTGGATTTTGTGACGCACACAGGACACAGGGACATTTGTACTCGAGCACTCAAGTAAGGTGTGTATGATTAAGAATCAGCTGTCTGTATGTTTAGAATGAGTTTGAAGCCAAGAGTGTGTGTGTACCCACTAAATACGCGCGCTCATGCATGGCCACTCACACTCGCTCCAACAGCAAAAGTTCATTTAACACTTGAAAGCGAACAATGTCAGGCATTCCAGCCAAGAATGTTGAAGCAAAGGTGGCCGCGCTGTCAAAGAGAGAAGGCGACAGGCGGGTCGTGTGATGCCACCCGTACGCAGCGTGGCAGGCAGCAAAAGTCACTTTAAAGTCTGTATATATTTATGTATGTATGTGTGAATCTTTCAGGAATTATGATGATTGATGAAGTCGATAGACTGGCGAACGACGCTAACAAGTCACCCGAGACTGCTGTTGCCGTTGCTGTTGTTGTAGCTGCGTATTTTTCACCATTTTAGCAGCTAAAATGGCTATCAGGCAGCTGCCAGCGCGCTGAAGCCCGGAATTTATATCGCCACGCACAAATTTGAATATTTGAGTTAGCTCGTACCTAAGTATGTGTGTCTATGCGTGTCTATGCATGTGTCTTGTGCCGCTTTGGTATTTCACTCGTTTGCACTGGTATGCCCATCGCTGTTTCCGGCTGCTGCTGCTTGTGTGCGGTGGCACACAGAATGCCATAAAAGTGAAGGAATTTGCAAAATGAATTGTTGAGAATTCATCAAAATGTGCAAAACACAGAACAAAATGTGCGTGCCAACGGACGGGATGGCAAAGCGCTTACACCCTCTACCTATTTAGGTGTGTATGCTCGAGCTCATTATAATTTATAAAGTGCTATAATGAGTGTATATGCAGCTGTTTGTGGCGTTTAAAATTCGCTGAAACTGGTTAGCTTTTGAGTATGTTGAAATTCAAAGAATTATTACTTATACAATTATAATAGTGATTTGTCTTTAAGAATATCGAATTAGAGTGAAAAATAATATTTATTTCCTTTTGAATAATTTCTATTTTAATTTTAACCTTAACCATAATTTCAACAGCCAAATTTGTCTCCATAATAAGTATTATTATCACACTCCATCTCAATCAAATTTCATATCTTAATATCAGTTTGAATCTCAGTCCAACAAAAATGCCTTTGAAATCATTCTCAACTTTTTTCAAAACGGCACCATCAATCTCTATCTCAATCTTACTACCAATCTTTATCTCTATCTCTATCTCTATCTCTATCTCTATCTCTATCTCTATCTCTATCTCTATCTCTATCTCTATCTCTATCTCTATCTCTATCTCTATCTCTATCTCTATCTCTATCTCTATGTCTACCTCTACCTCTATCTCTATCTCTATCTCTATCTCTATCTCTATCTCTATCTCTATCTCTATCTCTATCTCTATCTCTATCTCTATCTCTATCTCTATCTCTATCTCTATCTCTATCTCTATCTCTAACTCTATCTCTATCTCTAACTCTATCTCTATCTCTATCTCTATCTCTATCTCTATCTCTATCTCTATCTCTATCTATATCTATATCTATATATCTATATCTATATCTATATATCTATATCTATATCTATATCTATATCTATATCTATATCTATATCTATATCTATATCTATATCTATATCTATATCTATATCTATATTTATATCTATATCTATATCTATATCTATATCTATATCTATATCTATATCTATATCTATATCTATATCTATATCTATATCTATATCTATATCTATATCTATATCTATATCTATATCTATATCTATATCTATATCAATCTATCTATCTATCTCTATCCGTTTCTTTATCTGTATCTGTATCTCTATTTCTTCTATTAAGAGACCGATAATTGTGCAAGCGAACCGCAAAATGAGTTAAACCCGGGCAAAGTGGCTATAACAGTGAAGAAATTACGCAATTTGCTGCTGATGAACAGTTATATATTTTAAATAAGATGTCACTGAGATCTGTATGGAATTAGTTGTGGTCATGAAAAGCTGACTAATGAGAGAAGAGCAGGAGCGATAAACACTGGCTTTTTATGCGCTTCAATTTAAGCGCAGATACCGTTACTCGAGCGCATTTCTCACACAAATTAGCAAACATTACGCAATAGGAATTTACTGATATTGAAATATTGAGGGTACACATGAGAAAAACTGATAATAAATAGACAGATAACGGTAGAGTGAGAGATATTACCCAACCAATATAATACAATTATACCCACAATACACACGCATAAAGCGAGGCCATGCAAAAGAAGGAGATGAGTGAGATACCAGAAAAAAACCTTATTATCGTTGTTGTGGTTTACAACAAACTATACTGCGTCCAACTTACACCTGAATTGCGCCATCGGCCCGCATGTATAATTAATAAAAGTGCAAATTGAAGGTGACCAAAGCGAAAAAGTGGTGGTGACCCGAAGCGGGAATATTTATCACGCAACGAGCGAGATGCCGCAAAAACGAACGAAAGAATGCCCACCCCTCCGAACAAAGTAGCGCCAAAGCGAAGCGGCAGTGAAGCGTGTAAGCGCGCTCGAACGTACGAATTTGTCAATGTCAGCGACAAAGATCGAACGCACACAATATGCGGGTACCGCTATTTATGCCTCAAAGTGTGTATGTGTGTGTGTCACAATGATTTTATTGTGTCCTGCGGGCGACATTTTGTGCTTCTTACAAATTAACTCGAGAATTTGACCGAAATCCATTGAATTTCTGTGGCAATTCAGCCAAAGCAATTAACTCACCACACACATACAACAGCAACAACAACAATATATCCCAATATATATGTAAGTGTGTGTGTGTGTTGGTGGCTGATTATTTATCCTCTAATATATTTCTGTTAGCATGTGTCACATAAAATCTAAATGCAAGCATTCCTTGGGTTCACTACAACAAAAGCAATAAGCCGCAGAGTACGTAGCAACCAACATGCCAGGCGTTCGGCCATTTCGTTCATGCAAGCATTGAGGCATTCAACCGGCAGCATTCTTTTGCTTTCACAAGTAATTAAGTGATGCTTGTGGCGCTCAAACACACGCACATTCGTCATTGAAGGTCACCACACAGGCGCTGGCATACCAAGCTACAAGAGCCCTACATTCTTATAAGCGAAATGAAAATATGTGTGTTTCCAGTGGCATTCAGTCACTTTGGCACAGAAGTCAAGTGTACTACGTAATTGTTGTTTCGTTATTATATATATTAAGGTCTTGCATGTACTCGTGATATATGGAGGCGGTTATGTGAGCGGCAGAGTAGTTGTAATGCCTTTAGGTAGCGGGATAGGTGCCTTTCTTCAAGTTGAAGACAACATACTTCGATAAATGGAAACGCAGATTTTGACTACAACTCTATCCGATAGGAGTCCTTGGGGTCGGAATCTTTCTAAATACAGTGGAACTTCTCTAACTCGAATCTCTATAATCCACAAAAAAAACTTCGAGTTTTTGTTCGCCTCCGTATGATATAGAGGGGCTCTTTTAAAATTCTGCCTAGACAGTAAAATTTTAAATTTTTTATTATGCCCTGACCAAAAAGTTCGATTTATGGAAGGAAATTTGTATGAAAGTTGTCTTCTATTACCCCTTCAAGAGTTCGAGTTATGGAGAACTTCGAGTTATAGAGAACTTCGAGTTATGGAAGTTCCACTGTACCATAATTTTCTAAGAATTTAATTGTTATCTGAATCTCAAAAATTTTTCACAGATTTGACATAACTGTCAATAAATTTGACATAGTGAACACGCACATGATGTAGATAATTAGATTAGTTAATTAGATATTTAAAGGGTTATCTTTTGACTCATAAAAACTCAATTATCCTCTTTTAATCAAAATGTGCAGTTAATGATCTCTGTTACCGTATTTTTATGTAGATTAGCTAACTGTCCGCAATAATGACAACATTTTGACAAGACCGTCACGCTGTTGGCATTGAATTATTAGGTCTACAACTTTGCTTCCGCCATTTTCTAATAGATGTCTCTAGGGTCAAGCACTGGTCGATGAAATCGATTAAATCGTTTTATATCGATCTTGGACATCTGTGTCAACATTAACCAACAACAAAATATTTGTAGACGTCTGTTTGCATCCCAAGCTTATTCTCAACTGTCAAAATGTCATTTTTTGAGCCGCATTCTCGACATTGGCACAGAATACGCATGCTGCCAGAAAAAAGAAAAAGTTTTATTACTCAACGTATTTTTTAATATAGCAGTTCCCTCGCGAAAATTCAGTTATTATAGAACACGTTTTGTTTTTTTTGTTTATTTTTCCCAGAGTACGAATTTGACGCTAAAAAAGCTCGAGAAATATTTTCTTTTTATGAAAGGCTGATCAACTGTTCAGAACAAAACTTTCTTGCGGAGGTGAAAATGTGGAAACAGCGAACTTCAGGCAAGCATTTTCGGAATGCTCTCGAAGCTTTAGGTGCAGTGAACAAAACGTCCTTTGGGATTTTTTTTCAAGATTTTACGCATATTGGCGTTATTGCCTATTTCAATAGCATCACTGAAAAGAAGTTTTTCAAGTTTTAAGAGAATTAAAACCTATTTACGAAATACGACAGGTCAATATAGGCTTAATGGTCTAGCATCAATGAATATTCTTTCAAAAACCAAGAAAAATATAACATGGAATGTGAGATCCCGTGTAATCCTCAATTAATCACTGAGCTTCAGCGATACTGCTGGTACAAATGTAGAGAAAGTTCGAATTATACATATGAAACAACAGAAATATTTTAACTTATTATAATTGCTTATAATTTGATGTGATTTTTTGGATAAATAACCTCATTCCAAAACCAGATCAACAAACATATATTTTTCTCCGAGTTTAGGGGATGTTTTAACAAGAAAACCATCCCCCGCCCTCCCCCGGGAGATCCGCCACTGGCTATAAATGTAGACCTATATATAATACATACAAACTTATAGGCATATATGCATATATTTACATATATTCAAGTGTGCTCAACATTATAAGAGGCAAATGAATATACATGATGGTGGAATATATGTAGGTACATATGTATGTAAGTATGTGAGCCTATACCTTGCCACCACTTTATTGCTGGTCCAAAAAGCGTTTTCTTTCTGTTTAATTCAGTTTCTTTTGGATCCATATTGAGTTGGTGTGTTTGTATGCGCCTGTGCTCTAAAAGCTTCAGCGAAATTTATTGGTAAGCCGTAAATGAGTGGTAACACTTGTAGCAATTAAGTGGAACATGGTAAATTTGTCGTTGCCCGATATTTACTATTACAATAAATATGTATATAGCGTGTTATAAATATACATATGTACGGGTATCTAGTGTTTCTTAGTGTAATTGTAGAAACAGCTTAAGTCGAGTTGGGACTCAACTTTATTACTGCTGCAAGATAATTCCCGGAACTGCAGTAAACTAACTAAAAACTTATGTTAAGGATATTTCAAACTTGTATATTATATATAGGAAGAAAGCTTAGTTTCTCTTCTGAGAATTTAAAGTTTGCGGCAACTTAGGATTAGGATATTGTTTGCTAAACATTTTGTATAAGTAAATTTGGAATTAAATTAAAATTTCATGGAAGGAAGTTAAAACTACTCTAATTACTGTGTTCGATCGTCATGATTTGAGAGCGAATCGAAGTGAACAAAAACTGATTAGAATAACAATCGCTTATACCATCTCTATAATATAAAAATGAATCGCAAAATGTGTTGCTAAGCGCATAACTCGAGAACCGCTGAACCGATTTCGAAAATTCTTTGTTTAGAATGTTTTTAGAGGTACCGGGATGGTTCTTACGGAGAGAAGAATTAAAAAAAATGCCTGAAAAAGTCTTAAATCCACAATTTTCTGATCACCCATACAAACAATTTGTGTCTTTAGTCTCGAAAAAAGTCGGGAAGGGCCAAACCGATCTGGCTAATTTTAGTTTTGAAATATTTATGGAAGGCCAGGGAAGGATTAGAAAGTAAGTATATATCGAAAAATTGTGAGGAAGATAACAAGAAGATCATTTTATTTGAATGGACAAGAAAATTATAAAAAAAAAACAAAACAAACAAGTAAGGAAGGTCTTGGTTCGGGTGTAACCGAACATTTTATACTCTCGCAATTTATTGATGTAATTTTATAAAGATAACACAATTCGACCCATATATTGGGTATAAAGTTCAATAGAATAATTTTACCATTTCAGGTACAGAGAGAAACTGTTATAAGAAAAAAATTCAGAGGGAATGAATTACATTAAAATATCTGAGGGATTTACCTAAGTATATTTTCGGGGAAAAATTACCCTTAGGCACTGAGTTCTTCTTGTTCGATATCAGGAGCCTTGAAAAGCCATGGTTCGATTTTGACAATTTTTTCACAAGTGCTGCAACGGATCATATACAGTGTTTGTGTAAAGTTTTATTTCGCTATCTTCATTGGTTCCTAATGTATATATTATAAAGTGAAGGTATAAGATGAAACTCAAAAATGAGTTATATGGGAAGTTGTCGTAGTTGTGAACCGATTTTGCCCATATTCCACCAGTGTCATCAGGGTGTCAAGAAAATATTATATACCGAATTTCATTGAAATCTGTCTAGTAGTTCCTGAGATATGGTTTTTGACCCATAAGTGGGCGACGCCACGCCCATTTTCCATTTTGTAAGGTGGAAAGTAAGGTGGGCGTGGTTATTATCCGATTTCTTTCACTTTTGGACTGTATAAGGAAATGGCTAAATTAAACGACTGCAGAAAGTTTGATTTATATAGTTTTATTGGTTTGCGAGATATATACAAAAAACCTATTTGGGGGTGGGGTCACGCCCACTTTTCCAAAAAAATTACATCTAAATGTGCACCTCCCTAATCCTATGTTCCAAATTTCATTTTCATAACTTTATTTATGGCTTAGTTATGACACTGTATAGGTTTTCGGTTTCCGCCATTTTGTGGGCGTGGCAGTGGACTGATTTTGATTACTATAAATGAAAATAACAGCATCCAACTTTGGTCACTGATACATAGATCTCCCAGAAATAATATCAATCCGTTAATATTTTATTCGAAAGTTAACAGAAAATATCGAACTGGACTGCCTCTATAAAAAACAAACAACATATTGCGAATTTATGTTCGTTTTCCATTATGAGACCGCGGAGTTTACTAATATACTGTCAGCATGACCTTTGTATGCACTTCTATGGTAATATGATTGAAATATTTATTAAAATATGTCCCTATTTTCATGAAATTCCATGAGTTCATAAAAAATATTAAATTAAAATAATATTTATCTGTAATATAATACCATGAATTTGTAATATCAAGGACAATTAGCTTTGAATAGATTTTATTTATAATATAATATATGAAAAAAATTTTGAATTTTATTAAAATACCAAAATAACTTGCCACAAATGAATAACTTCCAATGCGCGCATTTTAAAATCACTTTGTGGACAATGAAATACAAAACATTTCATTAGACAAAAGGACAGCTGACACCAACAAACATGCGAAAAAGCTAATTAATCGCCAACTTTGTATTTATTTTAGTGGCATTTTGCATGCGCGACATTCACATTCAACGAGCTTTTGTTTTCAATAATTTAGACACACATGCACAATACGATTTTAATTTATTCAATCGCGTTTTTGGACAAATGTAAATATTAATTGCAACGAGTATTTAAATTGAAGTCAAGCTGTCAGCTATTTACAGTTATATGTCAGCGTGCGCATATAAAATTACAAATATTTGCTATGGACAAATGCAATGAAGAAAAAAATTTTACTTTTTTGCGAATACTTCCGGCTTTTGTTTGTGCGTTTAATGCAAATTGAATAACAAGTGTTGACTTGAAAAAAATAATAGCAACAACAAGTACTTATATTTGAAGCATTCAATGTGGCTTTGATGTCGCAAGCTTTTTTTCGTGTGCGAAATACATTATGTAATGCATATTTTATAGCTACATATGTATTTATTTTTGGTGTATTGTTATTGTTTTTCTGACTGTCAACGCTGCTGCATGCTGCCGATCATGCTTTTTATGCCAATCAGATATTCATGAGTACACGTGTGTTGCATGTGTTCGTGCCACTGATAAGTACATTGAAACAAATTATTTGCATGACATGCATATATTATGTATACATAAGTGTTTATATACATATATACACGCATTATATGTCAAATAAAAGTATTTATTATTATATAATATGCTTGCAGCTCAGCATAAATTTCAAATGATTGTCCATATTTACTTTTGTCGCTTTTCATAGTATATACCTTTGTTGCAAATGGACTAAACCACTTACATATATACACACACACACAGGCAATCAATATTCGCATTTTCAATTTGAATTGAATTCAATTGTTATTGAACGCATCGCTTTTGTGAATTTTGCATTTGTTGCAATTGTATAGAAATTTGCCTTGTTTGTTTTTGTAATTTTTTGTTACTTGTTTTTGGTTTTTACATAAAAAAAGTTGTGCACTCTCATATATAACGCATGATTGAAATGCGAACAAAGGAACCGCTTGACCGGCAAGTCAACCAACTATCTCGGATTGTATGCGTACAAATACATCTGATGGGTGTTTGTGATGTGAAAATATGTTAAGTGAAACAAGTGGATAAATGTTTGAGATATAAAATAGCAAATAAGTTAGAAATATAACCAGTTTGTAACTAGTACCGAACTAGTGGAAATCGGACTAGTAAAAAAAGAGTCAGATTTTTGCATATTTTCAGAGAGTTGGTCCTAAAAGCGATCAAAGCCACCTAGTGGAAGTAATAGTATTTTCCTATAAAAGCACGGTAGAGCTACTGAAACTCCAAAGTAAATGCTATGACGAACAAGAGAGTTATGGATCTGTTTTGAACTGATACTGATCTGGTACATTTGCAACCAATATGTGAACATTAACTCCTGATAGACTAAACGGACTTAAACAACTCGAATTTTGTATGGAAAAAAAGCAAGTTACCAGAGTTAACAGTTGTTTTGCTACCAGTTCAGACCAGTTGTCAATCAGTTTCTAACTAGTCGATTTCCCTGCGGGGTATGTTAGAAGTACGTATGAAAAGTGAGACAACATAAGTGTAGTAAATCCCTTTGTGCAACTAAAGTGGAAATATACGCTTTTAGAGTGATAAAGGAGACATTTTATAAAGTATATGATTATTTTGGCACAATAGAGCGAGATGGATATCTCAAGTACAAGTAGGTCAGCAAAGTACAATACATCATTCATATAGCAATATAGCAATGCAATAAAAGCCATACCAATATGGGATTGGTCCAAAGATGCCTGTGTTAAGACCAAAACTTCAAGAGTAATGTGAAGAGTTAAGAATCAGGTGACTGATCAATTTTGGGATATCTATCCGTTCTATTGAAAATTTTAATTGGCAAATGAAAAAAAAAAACGTTTCTTTCGACTTTTTAGGGAATGTCTCCTATGTGGCTTCAATTTAAGATCTCAAGTTCTGAAATTAATTGGTCTTAGGAGTGTACAGCTACGATAAGTAAGCGAATCGTATGGGTCTGGTGGTGATCGAGGATAAGACGAAATATCTCCTGTCATCAAACTAATTTCGTCTATCTTAGAACCAGTGTTAACAGTAAGAGCCTGGTGTCAGCCTGGAAATCCATCGCAGAATCACTCTTGCCAACAGGTCCTACTTTGGACTCAGTAGGCGATTGAAATGTAAAGTCCTCTCTCAACGAACAAAACCCAAATTCTACAAGTCTCTCATCATTTTCGTCCTACTTTAGGGTACAGAAACATGGACGATGTCAACATCCGATGAGATGGAATTTTCGAGAGAAAAGTTTTGCGGAAGATTTATGGTTTCTTAAACATTGGCAATGGCGAATACCGCAGACGACAGACAGATGAGCTGTGTGTGTGACATAGACATAAAAAGACAGCGGCTACGCTGGCTAGGTCATATTGTCATATTGTTCGAATAGTTGAAAGTTCTCCAGCTCTGAAAGTGATCGATGCAGCACCCTGTTGGACGCCGACGTCCACTCCGTTGGAAAGACCAGGTGGGGAAGGACCTGGCTTCACTTGGTATTACCAATTGACGCCAAACTGCCAAAAGGAGAAATGAGTAGAGCGCTATTGTGGACTCGGCTATAACCACGTAAGCGGTGCCTACTCCAGTCTTTTGAAGTTTTGTTTTAGAAGTGTAAAAACGTGTTCTCATAAAAAAATACAATACCTGAGTTGAGACAACCCTATAAAGGAAAAACTTGCAAAATTAAACCTAGTGTTCTATTTAAAATTTTAATTTTGACAGAGAGCTTTAAAGTTGTCCGACTTGACCAAACGCATTGCAGAAGTGCCTTCTTCAAGTGAAATTGTGAGTTAATTTTTTGGTTTTGAATACAGTATATGAAGGAGTCCCATCCGTCATATAAGCAATCCAAGTCAGCGCAGAAAACTCTCCATTCTAAAATAATTCCAACATTTATGCGGTCCCCAATTGACAGCCGCTTATGGGCGGCAGTAAAAACTCTTATCTAAAACAATAAAATTCAAGTAAATATATACACTGAGTGACATAAAAAAGTGAAGCCTGCTTTTTAGCTGCCCAACATTTCAAATACCAGCGCTTGCAGGCCTCCACTGCAGCATTACTTCCTTGCAAATCCGTTTGCATTGTAATTGGTTTTCATTTTATTCATGGAATCGCTAGAGCGCCAATGAATTGAGTGAGTGTGTGTGTGTGAACAGTTTGAATAGCGCGAAATCCTTGCAAGCACGCAACATTAACTGCTGCCACTCTGCTGGGTTCACATCAATTCAACCGCCTCTGGCATTTGTTCAGCTTTTCCACATGGAATTCATGAATTTAAATGCATTTGTTTGCTTTCATATTCCAACACCTTGGGGAAATCAAAAATTTTAACTGTGTGACGCACTGGCACAATCACTCAGAGACGCGCACATAAGCATCTGCAGCACTCACTTCACTTCCAACGACATATTTAAACATTCTCATGCTGCTTCATTGCGACATATTTCGGAGAATTACTACTCGAAATGTCTTTGTTGTCGCTCGGCTTGTATGTTTTCAAGCGTATGTGAGTCCAATAAGTATGTAGAATAATCTATCATGTCCGTGTAGGGAAACAAGAGCTGAACTAGACGAGAGTCTAGTTCAGAATTGGAACAATTTCAGCATAGGCCATACATGAAACTGAACCTCCAACCAAACGGCCCGATTACTACTTCGTATTAGTTCGGAACTATAAAAACTTTACCTACACCGATATCGGACTGAGAAGTTCTCTTACTCGGCAGTTCACGAACTTCCTAACTCTAGACGGATGAGCTTCGCGTGCAGTCGGAGGGTGCTGATCAACAAACAGCTGCGAGATCCGAACAAATCAGAATAGAACGAAAGAGATTCCTAACTCTAGACGAATGAGCTTCGCGTGAAAAAAAGCGAGCAGGAAAAATAATGGAATGGGTACAAAAGTATATATTGATCCAATCCCTTTTGGAATGAAACTAGTATCGGCGAGTAGTACTCTAGAGCCGTATTAGTTTTCCACCACGTTTACTACAACCAAATATATTATACCCCCTTATATATGACGATTGCGTTTCAGCTTACAAATATCATATTTCTCTTCGTGACTCCCTTGAAACCCTTCCACTTGTAATATAGTGTCATTTAAGCTAACCGTTTCATCTGCACTCGTCGACAGCAGAATTGAGCGAAGCGTCAAATTCTTCGTACTGTGTCACTTGAAACTCAATCGCCGTCAGCTGTACGCCATTTGATACGCTTCGCTAAATATCAAATATGCTCCGTTGTGAACCCTATTTCTCTGATTTGAAGTTTCAATTTCCTTGTTTTTATTGCTTTTGTTGTACCCCACGGTGCTTGCAGCATTACAAGCGTTTAGAGTTTACACTTTTAACAGTCCATTTCCACCGTGGTTCCGTGGTCGCACATTACTTTTAATACGCGCTTACTGCAGTCCACTAAAGGGTCACCTTGTCACAATGGTTCAGCAATAGTGGCGCATATCCTCTACTCTCTCTCTCTCTGGTATGTAATCAACACGAGCACGAGAATGTATACGTTCTCAAATAGACTATTGGACTTTGGAAATTTCCCTCGACGCTATTAAACTTATTTTATTTTGTTTCACAGCTTCTCTGTTTCATCCGGCATTGTTGTTGTCTTTTATTGCAAAATTTTGCTTGGGTAACCTTTAATTACGGTCGGTGCATTTTTTAATAGAAATTAAAAAGAAAATATGGCTGTGCTCATACACTCACTATGTTGAAGTCTAGAATTCCTTTTACAAATCACAACTTGTATAAAGCTTTATGCATATTTATTTGGATGCAAAGTGAAATGCAAAATTGCGAAAGACATGCAGCGCAAAAATGATTAAAATATAACAAATAAATGGGAACTTTTTGATTCTTTCTGAAATTTTGCGTTTATATAGGTCTACAACTTTGTTTCCGCCGTTTTCCAATAGATGTCTCTAGAGTCAAGCACTGGTCGATTAAATCGATTAAACCGTTTTATATAGATCTTGGACATTTGTGTCAACATTAACCCAACAAAATATTTGTAGAGATCTGTTTGCATCCCAAACTTATTCTCAACTGTCAAAATGTCACTTTTGGAGCCGAATTCTCGACATTTGCACGGAATATGCATGCTGCCAGAAAAATGGTCAAAAGTAGTATGTATGTTTCTATGTGGAATAATTATATAGTATTTGCCTTTCATTTACAGCATTTCTATAAACACCAGTTACATTTTTTAAAGTTCGAAGTTGAAATAGTTCCGTATATCCTTGTAAGCCTTCCTAGTATCTTCTATGATATAAAGCTAAAAACTTATCGATCCAAAAAGGTCTGGATCGCCGAAATAACAGCCCTTTGTCGGCTCCAAAAACCCGAGTCATTTCCGGTATCGTAGAACCGGCTGTTGTGGCGAGTGATTTTATAAAGCTCTTATAGCCTGCTTACGCTCAAGGAAAAGGAAGGGATTATTAATGGATTCTAGGGTTAATTAATGGATTTAAAGTATTTGTTAGTAAAATTTTTCGAATGACTTAAAATAGAAGAGGCGGTTTAGGCCTAACATTTATATTTATAATGAGTAGGCTGTATCAATAAGATTAATCGTTTTATGTAAGACGAAGTTCTGCTGTAGTAGTCTTCGAGAAGAAAATACACTACTGGTACATTCAATAATGTAGCAGGATCTGTGAGAGTTTGGAATCATCTGTCCAATACGTTTGAAGGTAAACATATTCAAGGAGTTC
This sequence comes from Zeugodacus cucurbitae, assembly GCF_028554725.1. Classification (NCBI taxonomy): domain Eukaryota; kingdom Metazoa; phylum Arthropoda; class Insecta; order Diptera; family Tephritidae; genus Zeugodacus; species Zeugodacus cucurbitae. The sequence goes on from NC_071667.1 coordinate 63,973,600, forward strand.
CCGAGCAGGGTACCTCTCTAAGGTCTAAGTTTTTGGAAAATGATTCGAGCTGAAAAACAAAATGCTTGCGAAATCGATATCAACAAGACTCTTATATTAAGAAATGTACCATAGATATTTTCGATTATTATAGAAGGAGTATAAACATTAACAAAATATGTCTTCTAAAGATAGGTTTTACTTTGGACAAATTTATATTGGGCCGAATCATTGCATCCGCAGCGAATTCGATTTCGAAACGATAACGATTTTCGATCGAAAATTTTCATGCAATAATTGAATCCGTCGATAAACTGCTTTACCACAAAATGAGAACGTAACACTATTTTATCGACCTGTATCGACAAATTTGATAAAGCGAAGTGTTTGTGTTTTTTGTTTAGTTAAAAAAAATTAAAACTGACCTACTTTTCGAGGGAACTTAAATTTACTTAAGGGGACCCCCCATTCTCGGTTTCATAAAATCGATTTTTTTATTTAATTCGAACCGATAACTATTCAAGAATTTTTCTTTAAAATTTCAAGTGAAAATTTCTCTTAAAGTTATAGCCGATTTATGGTGGAAGCGTCAGGCGCTGGCGAGAGCTCGCACGCATGGGCCACCTCGCAGGTACCTAGCTCTCTTTAGTGCACCCGTCCCTTCAAGGATTGCACTTCGGCTTATTTTGTGACCAATGAGGCGAGGAAAATCCAGCCTATGAAGAAACGGAAGGAATTTTATATGAATATGGCATAGCTGATTGAATGTAGGTAGGTTTTATACCCAAGAATTTTATCATCTAAACTTTAAACGCGTTTTTCTCGAAACAGCGTTTTTACGACTGGCGCATGAGGCTACTCAAAACCTATTAATCCAATTTCTTTACGATACAGTAAATTTTTGATTTCGACGTAAAATTTTTCGATCGTATCGAACCATTTTTCGATCGAATCGGATACATATATGGGCCAAAAGTAGATTAACTAAACTAGACTTAAAGACATCACTCGAAACGCAGAAAAGCGTGACAATTTATGATGAACTGAGTCGGAACCGCTTAGCTGATTATATTGCAAATATCGCAGAAGAATGCAACATATGTCTATATATCAATTTCCGGATATCCTTACCCCATTTCACTTAACTCCATAAGCCATGTAATAAAATAGCTTGGATATTTTATTAACATTCGAGTCTTTAACGGAAGCGCTTTAAAGACAGTTTCTTAAATTCACTTATTTAAGACAGACGATAAAATATTGTAAAAATATATACAAAGAATATTTAGAACGTGCTGCTGCTGCCACTGCTTCTCCTTCTTACGGCAAATGCATAAACCCTTTCCACGACGAAGAAGACGCACAACTATGTCTTTCAGCATATTTTGGTGATATTTCTTTTGACATATTTCGCTAAAACGGCGTTACACTCACACATAGACACATGTTTGCATACATGTGTGTGTGTTCAGGCAAATCAAAGTAGACGCTTATGATGGCCGCCACTTTTATTAAAGCAATAAATATCCATAAAACTCAACTGAGCACAAGCAGCCGCCAATCATTGGGTGCTTTCTTCTACTACTACTTCTACTTCAACTTCGTCTTCTGCTGCGACTTCTTCTGCTGGTTTCTTTTCCTGCTGAAGGGAAGAAAACATACACATATATACTAACGTGGGACTTCTTGCCTCTGTCAGCCTGTAACCCTTCATTGGTAATTGCGTTGCAAATCTTGACACATAAACAAAAACGAGCGAGGTAAAGGTGGTGTTGTTGTTGTAGGTGAAGCCTTCTACTTCTGTGTAGGTGTTTGTTTGCGCGCTTGTCACATTTATTTACGAGTTTATTAAGTAAATATTATGCACATGAAATAAAAATAAATATGGGGAAGTGTAAATTTTTCACTTTTATCAGCGAGGCAAAAGAAAAAAGTATGTAACGGGTTTGCCGAGTGGCAAGCTGCTGCTGCTGCACGCAAAGCAATATTTTTTCCATATTTACACAATTTTTGTTGTTTTTTTGTGTTTTTTTTTTTGTACAACAACTTGCTACAGTCACTTCATTTATGTTAAATTGTTTGTTTAATAATGAGGACGAAAATTGAAGATGACTTGTGGCAGTAAGCAAATGTGTCACATAAGCACTTGCTTGCAATTTACATATATTTGAAGCACATAAGTGTATAATAAGTATTGCGTAGGCCAGCTGTTGTCGGTTGATTTTAATATGAAATGCGCCTAAATTTATGCCACACACGCGCTGTTGTGCTCACACTTGGCGCTCCGTAAGCGGATCTGCGTTTGAGTGCGTTCACTTCAAAGGCGACAGCGCACAAACACACACATACAATAAATATATACATACATAAATATTATTTACTTATATGCAAGCGCGCATTAAAGCAGCTGAAGGAACGGGCCTGCATTGGCGCCGCTTTTGGCACATAAATTCCGTTTTTTGGCAATTTTCTAGGCAGCCGCGGCTAGAGCTACAGCTTCTGCGCTTAATGTGCTTGGCGAACAAATAGAAAATAACAAAAACAAAAACAACAAAAGCAAATATATAAATAATAAAAAATTGAAAGAGTTCGTAGTTGGAACTTCGACCATTGAGACCTCTGACCTCTGCCGCCAAGCACTAAATACTAATATTCCTTACTGCAATCTAGCACTGTTCACTACTCCGTCTATATGTAGTCTGTGTACAATTTAGCAATTTATTTTTATGTATTTCCTAATAAATTTCTCGGAAATCGTTCACAACTTTTCGGCTCGGTTCAATAGAAAAGTTTCAATATTTAGCCGATAGTCGATTTAGTCTCCGGCGAGTGTGCGCGGCACAAATTATGAGCCCATTGAAAGCGAAAACTTTGCGCAATAATTCCAATTAAGTGTTTGCCGTTGTGTGCGTCACGCGGAAAAGGGGCAAGGCAAGTTGGTTGCTGTGTGTGTGTGTGTATTGGATAGTAGTGCGAGCGCATTTTTCGCTTATGTTATTACTACTTTTTAGGCGAAAATAAAATATAATTTAACGAAATGGCTTTGGCTTCTGACATTATTAATACCAGTTCCGATTCCTTGCAGTTGTGTGGAAGCGTATATGTACATATATTTATGTGTGTATGTAATCTATATATTTTGTCGTTAGTTAGAAATTAGTGGCATGAAGTAGAAATAATCAGACAAATATGAAAATATTATACAGAGCTGCCGCCAACTTGATTTCAAATACTTTATCAACCCGTTGGTTAAAATTACCATATAGTAAACATCCATATATTTTGAAACTATTAAATAAGAGTTGCCACATATCTGAAAAATTATATTATTGCTAAAATATAAATATATAACAGTTATCACAAGAGGTATTAGAGAATTACATTTAAAAAATGTGGATTAAGCCTTTTGGAAACAGAGTTGCCATCTTCATAAAAATAAAAATAAGTCCCACAAACTATTTACTTCGTGTTAAATACTAAATGATGTTTACAAAAGAGAATTTCATTAGAGTCCTGCAAATTAGGGTTGCCTAGGTCTATGAAATCTCCATTTTTCCTTCCTAAAAGTACTCAATTCTTCTTATGACTTGTATATATAGATCCTGTACCTACGTTTATTGTAAACAACAAGACATGGTTACGAAAATTCCAGGGATCGAGCCCGTGGTGCTTCAAACCATAAGGTGATGCCAGATTGTTGTGAACCCCCGTTTTTAAGATATCAAATAAAGGGTTTTTCAATAAGAGCGCTACAAAAGATTTTTACAAATAAAAACAGTTTGAGATATCAATGAAATTATTGATTCCTGTGAAAGTACATTCGATGCCATTATGTATGGAACTTAATTTCTTTCGCATAGCCATCACGGGTACGCTTGCGAAAGTCCAGTTTTCATGCATAAATCGGCCGATACTGTTGCAATTTCCCGTTTGATCGCAGTTCAATTGTCGCTAGCTTGTTGGCATAGACCATAGACTTTACGTAGCCCCACCGGAATTAGTCTAACGGCGTCAAATTGTACGACCGAGGCGGTCATTTCGTGAGATAACGCCTTCACCCAAATTGGTTTTTAAGAAATCGATTGTGACTTTCGCTGTGTAGCCTGTGGCGCCTGTGGCGCCGTCATGTTGGAACCACATATTGTCCAAGTCCATATCATCCAATTCGGGCCAAAAATATTCGGTTGTCATTGAGCGGTAGCGAATCCCATTCACAGTAACGTGCCGGTCTTGATCATCAAGGGTGAAGTACGGCTGAATGACGCCAATAACGTCGCCGGCTCGTAAATCGTAAATAACGTATATTTTGCTTATTGACTAAGCCATTCAGCCAGAAATGAGCCTCATCGCTGAAGATGATTTTCGATGAAAATCCGTACCATTTTCAAGTTGTTGCTCAGCGCGATTCACGAACATACCTTTTCGCAAAATTCGCCCCAATGCTTGAGAACGACGTGTGAGAGACTGATTTGGGTTTTCCTCAACTCATTACGGGCACTTCCTTAACACATTTGAATAATATTGTTCCACTAGATGCTCAATTGTTGATGTGACAGAAGAATTATGACGACCATAAGGACGCAGCGTTCTTAAAGTTGAGGTCACTGACTCCGAATTTCGACTCGTTGTTGGATCGTAAAAACCTTACTGCAAAGAAATGTCAAAAGAGCGGAAAAAATATGGTGTCGTTTGCTGTCCATATCATTTTACTTTTGTAGCGTCCCTATTGAAAACCCATTTATATGATGAAGCCAAAAAGGCAATTGGCTTGACTGTAATTTAGTTATTAAAGAACTGTGGATCGGTTTTACATGGTGGAACAAACTCGAAGCTATAATCTTAGATCAGATTTCAAGACCTCATTTATCAAGAAATATGAAATTTTAAAGGTAATTTAAGATTCAAAGACCTCTATTAAATGCAGCAAAATTTGTTCCAAAAGTAGATTTAGATTTAAATATGAATATACATTTATAGTAGGTTAGCCTTAATAATATAATTTATATCTATGTATATAGTAGAAATATACACTACACGGCGCAATTTAAAATAATACTAAAAACATTAAGATAGTATTTAATATTCGAACCCGTCTAAAAAGCTTAAATAGTTAAGCCTATTGTACAAATGTAGCAGTTTCTATAGCGCCTTTAACTATTGCTTGTAAAATTCATGATTTGAAAACACAGCTTCGCTTTGCCAAAAAGAGAGAAAAAGAAACCGAAATATACATACTTCACTCGCGCTCGAAATGGTTTGTGCAAATTCATTGCCTCAATGGCTGGAAATATTTTCGAGTGAGTATTCTTGACTGGCTGAGAAAATATTTGCATAAAATCTACTTGTATTTCAAGTTGCGCAAATTTCAGTTTGACCTTGGCAGGCACAAACAACAAACTGTAGAAATTTATACAGTTACATATTTATATATATATATATATATATGTACAGTAAAATATGTGAGCGCAAAAATATGTCGATATTTCCATATGCATTCGAGAGTATACGAGTATATTCATGTGAGAATGTGTTGTGCTCGTGTGTGTGGATTAAGCTGCCACTCAAACGCTTTTCTCTTCAATACGATTAGCTGCCGGAAGTCATATGAAGACGGCGCCAAAGAGAATAAAGACTTAAGACAAAATCAACATAAAATAGAGCGTGCTGTTAGACTTAAGCAAAAGAATTGGTGAAATTGTGAAAAAAGATTTAAAAGAAAATCACAAATAACGGCGCCGAAGCGTAAGATGAAGTGGAGACTATAGGTCTTCGCAATTGGCAGTCTGTCCGAGTTTAAATAAAATTTTCGGAATTTTCGAATAGCACAGAGGGAAATGATTAGAGATTTTTGGAATAACCCAGTAGCAGATGATAAATTGAAGCAGATCTCACAACTAGTTGTGTATGGATGAGCTGCGTCTACACAAGTTAAAAACTAAATTGCTGCCCGGAAATATTTATATATATGCTTTCTCAAACTCTAAGCTTTGAAGGCATTTCCATAATCAATAAAGTTTACTCAACTTTGAGGTCGGTGATTCACCTTTGCTGATTCCTCAGTCTCCTAGTACTTCTTTTCATACATACTATTGTACATATTTATGTGTGCACAATCCCTTCAACTATGCCCTTATGACAACCAGAGAGTGCACAGCAGCAGCAGCACCGACCACCACCAGCAGTTCCGTTGTCGTCAACAGCAAATTAATTCAAATCATTGCTTATTCAATTTTCTATTGTCTCTTTTGCTTTTCTTACAATTTTTTCTGCATTTCTTCCTGTGTCTTTTTTCACTAGAATTCCTCTGTCCTGCCGCACAACAACATTCTGTTATTGCTCGTTTAAAGTTTCAAGTGGAATTCGAATTTGCATTTCTTTCATTCCTTGCCACTTTTCGGTTATATTATTTTTGTTGTTTACTGTTATTGTTGTTGTAACCCAGTTTTTGACCACTGAATTTGCCAAGTACGAGAAGTAAATTTACATGAATACATATTAAGTTTTAAAAAGTTTTTCGCCTGTGTGGCTTGCCACAAGTATTTCTTGAAAATTAAAGAATGCCTAGGTATGTGCTATATACACACTTATATATTATTTGGGAGTTTAATGGGGGAGTTAGGTGCATGGTACATAGTGATTTATGTAGCTACATATTCGTATATTAAAATAGAAAAATAAATTACTTCTATACCCACACTTTTTGGACGAGAAACTTAAAAGCTTCACTTAAAAAGATTGAAGGTTGCCACCTACTGAACATTTTAATTAATAAAATAAAAAATCACTAAAATATAATTTAAACTTTTGTATACTCTCGCAACATATTGCTAAGAGTCGGAGAGTCCAAATCGGACCACTACCAAATGGCGAAAACCGAAAACAGATAAAATGCCATGACTAAGCCATAAATAAAGCTATGAAAGCTACTAAATAAAATTTGGTACAAAAGCACTATGAAAGGACATATTTAGATGTCATTTATGGGCGTGAAGAGGGCGTGGCGGGGTCACTACTAAGTTGTTTTGTACATATCTCGTAAACTTATAAAGCTATACTAATTCTAAAGTAGTTTCTTTTAGATACGACAATATACAATCCAAAATGGAGGAAACCGCATTTTAACCACGCCCACCTCCCATACAAAGGTTTTCATTCAGTAAGGAAAAACACCAGAAACCTTAAATTTAATTATAAAGAAGGGATAGAAGGGCTGCACTCAAATTGGTGTACTAAATTTAAATTGGGTGTGTCTCCGCCCACGTTGGGGTCAAAAACTATATCTCCGAAACCACTCGACCAATTTCAATAAAATTCGGTTTGCAATATTCTCCTTGCATCCCAATGATATGTTGTGAAAATAGGCCAAATCGGTTCACAACCACGCTTACTTCCCATAGACCAGAACTTTGAAGTCTGAATCGTTTACTTTACAATACATAAGATAAGCACTAGCAAACATATCGGAACAGTACTTTGCACAAATACTGCATTTATAGTGTGGCAATATCCTTCTGAAAATCTGAAATCGAAATTCTGACATCGGACCATAGGTTTTCAAGGCCCCATATATCGAACATTAGGAACTCAGTGTTTCTATTCTTTCTTTACCGCCTAAAACCATATTGTCTCCCAATTCTTAAACTCACTGTTCACCCGACAACATTTTTGTAAAGCTTATTGTATTGTCTTCATATATTTATCTGTTTCCGATACAAATTATCTGATACATTTATTAAAGTAGAGAAAGCACCATGGAAGTTGTTGCTTATCTTGTATATTACTCATCAAAGGTTAGTTAAGCCTCTTAAAATCTCTCGAAAGGACGTCCTCGGTTAGATTGGGTTGTTTGGCTGTTCCCCAGAGAGAAATATACTTAAGCTATAAGAGACAGACCATAAAGCCAGGATCACCCTCCTTGATTAAATATTAAGACTCGACCAAGCGCCCTGAACTTATTAAAAATCTGCAGAGAATTTTCACTTCTAAAACCGCTAGTTCACGTGGTTGTTCAAAAAAGTGAGAACCAAGAAATGTTTGTCTTGATCTCGCAAAGGCGGACGTCCAAGAAGAAAGTGATGAGATGGTTCCACCTCGTCTTCTTCCAAGCAACTTCTAACGCTAGCATTCGCTAAGATTGTTAATCTAACAACGTGACCCATATATCGAACATGAGGACCTCAGTGCTTCTATCTTCTTTCTTTAGCGAAAATATAAGTAAGTCTCTCAGATATTTTGTAGAAAAGGAATATTTTTCTTCTAATAATATGTCTCCGTGCCAAAAATGGGTGAAATCGGATCATAACTTCACCTAACTCCCATATACCTAATATTAGGGTTTCCAACTTTCAATGGACTGTATACTATATATGAATACAGGAATATGTGGGTCAAATGGTGTCTAAATAAAATAAAATAGTAGCGGGAGTATAAAATCTTCGATTACACCCGAACTTAACATTTCCTTCGCATTTTTTTTTTATTTTACATTTTTTTCATAGTGTTGCCACATATTTAAAAATTTTAATTCGAAAAAATTATTCGAATAAAATATTTATTATAATTTGCATATGAAACTAAAAAATTTTAGGAAAGCTTACAGTTCAAAGTTTTTTTGTGAAGCGTTGCCAGTTGTTTTCAATATTTTATTCAATTAAGTAAGTTGAAAAAAAATTGCGAACTATGCTTGCTTGAATTTGATTATTCGATCTATTTTAAGGCCTTCTTATCAATCATTAATCTTAAAGTTAAAGCATTCTTAGCAAACCCACGCTTCATCAGCACAAAAATGTACATCCTGAATATTGAAATATACTTGAAAAAGAAAAAACAACAACAACCAACGCAAAACAAAAATTTCAAAAGTTCCTAAATCGATAACGAACTGCTTTCAATGGCAAATAGCAAATAGCAAAAAAAAAGACCATAAAAATCACCAACAGGTTCGCTCGCAGCTTGTTAAATGCTCATTCAATTTTCAAGTATTTATTCACAACGTCAAAGTTTGTCCAACAAATATTTTGTTTATTACAATCATATTGCCTAACGAACACATGTAAGCACGCTGGTACACACCACTTCACTTCCTTCCTGCCAAAGCAAGAGCACCGCCATATTGCAGCCGCAAACACACCCACAGCCACACAAGCGTGCAAGCGGCATTTAAATATTGCGGTGTCTTGCACAATGATTGCTGCCATATTTATGCACATGTATGTACATATTTGCGGTGCGGCGTGGCGTGTATTTATAGAGTGACAAGTTATCGCTTGCCATCTGTAAAAGTTTGTCGTTGACAGACGACGAAATTCGCTGCGAAATAAATTTATAGGCCGAGTTGTATTTTGCATGGGAATACTGGCAGACAAGTAGATGTATAAATATATATTCCCGGAGTATTTATAAATCTTCATAAAGCGCACACGCACACATGCTTATGTAGTCAACCACAGTTAGGGCTACTTTTTCAGAGATTTCATACAATTTTATAACACCACAAATATATAAATACAGACATATATGTTCTATTATATAAATATATAAATATATGTCCTTGTATCCACCCGTACAATGCCACGTTGACATACTAAAATTTTTTGCGGCAACACTGCACATGCAGTGGCGTACCGCAAAGCCAAGCCAAGAAGATGCAACCGCAAGAAACTTTATAATCTTACTAACTTATTTTCTACTTATAAAAGTTTTCTCGGTTATGGCGCTTCGGTAATAAGTGCACACGAGTGTGTAAGCACACACACGCACACACACATACAAATACAAATGCACCGCAATAATGTGTGACAGTTAGTAAGTCCGTTGTTATTTACTGTTCATATGTGTTTATTGATGTAGCATAAAATTAGATTATGTGAAATGTATTAAATTTGGTGACTTCTTTTATGAATGTTTAGTTTTATAATCTTATATTGGAAGAAATCGTCGTAACTGTTCTTTATAGTTCTCTTGATAGCAATGTGGTAATTCTAATATAAGATGTAGTCACATTTAGTAGCTTATTGCTCCTCAGGACAAAAACAGATGCTCTAACGAAAACTAAAACTTGAAAAAACAGATTATTGTCATTTTCACATAATCACTTTCTCTACATCTATTTATTTTGTAGCTGCTCTATTCTTACTCATTTATATGCCAGCCAAATACTCATACCGATAATAATGTCAGCTTTGAAATCCAACGCAGAATCACTTTTGCCAACAGGTGCTACAATGGACTGAGTAGGCAAATGAAAAGTAAAGTCCTCTTTCGACGAACAAAAACTAAACTCTACAAGTCCCTCATCATTCCCGTCCTACTTTACGGTGCAGAAGCGTGGACGATGTCAACATCCGATGAGACGGCACTAGGAGTTTTCGAGATAAAGGTTTTGCGGAATATTTATGGTCCCTTAAATATTGGCAACGGCGAATACCGCAGAAGATGGAATGATGAGCTGTATGTGTTGTTCGACGACATAGACATAATCCAGCGAATAAAGAGACAGCGGCTATGCTGGCTGGGTCATGTTGTTCGAAGCTCTGAAAGTTTTCGATGCAGTACCCGCTGGTGGAAGCCGAGGAAGAGGGAGACCTCCACTCCGATGGAAGGACCAGGTGGAGAGGGACCTGGCTTCGCTTGGTATAACCAATTGGCGCCAAACTGCCAGAAGGCGGAATACGTGGCGCGCTGTGGTGGACGCTTCTATAACCGCGTAAGCGGTGTCTACGCCAGTCAAGAAGAAGAAGAAATACTCAGTCCTTATTTCAACACTTTATTTCTGTTTGGCATTGTCTCTTGGAAATTAAGCTACAGCTTTGCTTTAAAAAGATGGAATCTACATTACATCTGCTCGGCCTCAGATCGTTCCAAAGATACTCCAACAATTTATACTACAGTCTCCAGAAATCCACTAGAGAACATATGTATTGTTCTGTCGTGGAATTTGATAATTTAGGCATATTGTACGACCTTAGCGGTTGTATCGCTGTTTTCTAACGTTGTAAAATCGTTTGGCTTCCTGCATAGAGAGAGCACTTTCTAGAGAGATAATTGATGCTTATGTTTCGTTATTGTGAATTTGTATTTCTATGTTTCTGAATCCCACTTCAGAACCGACAACATTGTTGTTAACAAACAATAATAGATTAAATTGTCTTCATATATTTATCTATTTCGATCGAAATATTTTGCTTGATTTCGCATAATAGAGTAGTTGGTTATCTTGGGCGAGCGATATATTGCATATTACTCATCAAAGGTTAGTTAAGTCTCTTGTCTTTTGCCCACTGCTTTTTTAGGTTCCTCGAAAGAAAGTCCTAGGTTAGGTTAGGTTGTTTGGCTGTTCCCCAGAAGAAAACAGAACTACTTAAAACAAGAGCCAATCCGTTGAGAAGCTAGGATCACCCCTCTTTACAAGATATTATCATTTGATCGACAAAGCGCCCTGAACCTACTAAAAATTTGCAGAGAATTTTCATTTCTAAAACCGCTAGTTCACGTGGTTGTTCAAAAAAGTGAGAACCAAGAAATGTTTGTCTTGCTCTAGCAAAGGCGGGGCATCCCAGAAGAAAGTTATGAGAAGGTTCCACTTCGTCTTCTACCAGGCAAGATCAACAGCTAGCATCTGCTAAGATTTTTAATCTACCGACGAGACCATGGCATATTGAAACCCCTACGACTAAGGAAAGATGATCGTTACCGAGAGCGAAAGACTCCTTAGACCCCTTGCGATTTTTTTTAGGAAAAAAGTACTATTTTGCGTTTGCGGAAATGCTAATGACTGTTCAGCTCAGCTGAGGCACAACCGTCAAGTAGTAAACCACAATAGGATAGCGGGCTCCACACGTCTTAAGTTTTTGAAAATAGAACGTTATCTACAACTGATTGAGGTAAGGACTTTCAACAATTTGAACATAAAACTGAAGATGAATATCGAACAAATGTTTTTTTGATGTCTTTAAAACATTCCATACATTGACGTATGATGATATTGGACTCAGGAACATTGTTTTCAAATTTTTGTTCAAATTAAAGGTCAGCGCACAACAGACACCCGGGAAGTAATAAGGAAATCAATTTTAAATATTAACAAAAATTTGTATATTCCAATACATACCACTGCGAAAAATCAATAAAAACTTGTAGAAATGCGAACTTTGTGAAATTTTAATCTGCTGCGCTTTAATCGCTTGAACTGTATTTAAAATGCAAATTCAGACGCACAAACCAAAACAAAACAAAAAATCACAAAAAATTTTCAATTGTCGACAAAGTAGGTTGTTGCTGCCTCTGACTCGGTACACACTACCGCATTGATTATTTACAGATTTATCTGCGCCAAAGAATTTAATCACAGAAATTGCTGAGCGCAAACAACAAACAGACGCCTGCCAAGCCAATCTGCATTTGCAGCGGTGTCTGTTTTCCACAAGTGGTGGGAGTGAAACTGTTTACTGCTCTGAGAGTGGAATGAAGGCAAATAAATTGTTCTAAATTCTACAACAAATTGAAATGATTTAACTTTGAGCAACAAATTATTGGCGGAATGTACGAGTTTATAGGCAAGAACGCATTAAAAATCATCGTAAACCTATGTAGCGGGCGAAATCGCTGACTTCCGGTATTAATATTATGAAAAAAAGAACTCTAGGCAATAACAACAATAAATATGCGGAGAATGAAATTTTTTTGGTAAATAAATGCAATATATGTTTAGATTATATTAAGAGAATACAAATACTAAAGAGTCTAAAAATTTGAGAAAAAATTTAAGAACTCTTCAGTAGTGTTAGGGAACGGTTTTCTGCCAATAAGTCACATTTCTGAGTGCCCGTGACCTCAAATGACCTCAAATCACCAAATATGTAAAAAATTATTTTTAATGCTTTCTTTCACTCACTTTCGTAAGCTTCGCACACAAAAATCCACAAGCAAATTTTTGGAGTTGGCTTAAACATTTCAGCTCCATTCATCAAATTGCCCACTTTTACCACAAGGAACAGAAAATTCAAATAATTTCCTTCACTTTGGAACGCAACATGTACTATACACACACGTTTAAATGCGCATAACTTAATACTGAGGTGTAGTTTATAAAATCCGCATTCAAGACCACGAAGCAAACAGGCTTTGAACATCATTCATCAGTGTAGAATATTTAAATGAACCAACCACAGGGCACAGCGCCACGTCCAGTCAACCAAACTATACACATCAAACCTACTTAACAGACTTAGTAAGCCGCTATGCAGCGGTGGCAGCATCCAGACAAGTACTAGCAGCCACGGACCGCGCAGCCATTCAGCACGCTGTCAAACACAAACTGTCAGCAATAAAGGCTAGCTTAGCATTAGTCAAGCGTAAATGATGGCTGCTGCCTGACTGGCGCACCGCCTGGACCAACGACTGACTGCCTGGCAGGCAGCAATTCGAACAGGAAGTGACCAGGAAAAAGTCAAAAATCAACCGCAAAACAATAACAAGCACACAGAAGTAGCAGCGGCGCGTAGACAAATGGCAGCGTTTGCGTACGCGCTTTAGCCAGCACGTTTAATTGCCAAAACAAGTGGAAAATCACAAATTATCTGAAGAACGCACGCGCCTGGTGGAGTTACAACAACAACAGCAACATAGTAACGCATGTAACGGTTTAAGTAAATTGTAGTGGCAAAGAGCGAGCACTGAGACAGCAAGTGAAATGTGGTTAGTGATTAGTCTGGAGTAAATCAGAAAGCATGATTGTTGTTGTTGTCCACGTTTTTTTGTTGTTGGTGTTATTTATGGTTGTTGTTGTTATTTTATCTTTCGCTCTTGTTATACTCTCGCAACAAAGTTGCTAAGAGAGTATAATAGTTTTGTTCACATAACGGTTGTTTGTAAAAACTAAAACTAAAAGCGTTAGATTTAGTGTCATATATACCAAAGTGATCAGGGTGACGAGTAGATTTGAAATCCGGATGTCTGTCCGTCCTTCCGTCTGTCTGTCTGTCTGTCCGTGCAACAGATAACTTGAGTAAAAATTGAGATATCTTAACGTAACTTGTAACACGTATTCCTATAAAGTGTCATAACTAATCCATAAATAAAGTTATGAAAATAAAATTTGGAACATAGGATCGTATTAGGGAAGGGCACATTCGGATGTAATTTTTTTGGAAAAGTGGGCGTGACTCCGCCCTCAAATAGGTTTTTTGTATATATCTCGCAACACAATAAAGCTATATAAACCAAACATTCTGCAGTCGCTTCTTTTAGCCGTTTCCTTATACAGTCCAAAAATTAAAGAAATCGGATAATAACCACGCCCACCTCCCATACAAAGGTTAGGTTGAAAATGACTAAAAGTGGGTTAACTCACTAACGAGAAACGTCAGAAACACTAAATTTTACAGAAGAAATAGCAGAAGGAAGCAGCACTCGGATTTTTTTCCAAAATGAAAAATGGGCATGGCATCGCCCACTTATGGGTCACAAACCATATCTCAGGAACTACTCCACCGATTCGAATGAAATTCGGTATATAATATTTTCTTGATACCCTGATAACACACGTGAAAAATGGATGAAATCGGTTCATAACCACGACAACTTCCCATATAACTCAATTGTGAATTCCATCTGATTCCTTCACTTTATAATGTAAACATAAGGAACCAATGAAGATAGCGGAATACAACTTTACACAAATAGTGCATATTATCTCTGGCTTCACTTTAGAAAAAATTGTCGAAAACGGACAATAACTTTTCAAGGCCCCTGTTATCGAACATGTTGAACTCTGCGCCTAAGGGTAAATTTTAACCGAAAATATGGATAAATCTCTCTGATAATTTAATGTAATTCAGAGGAAATTGTTTTCTTCTAATAGTGTGTCTCTGTTCCAAAAATTATTAAAATCGGACAATAACATCTCTTAGCTCCCATATACCTAATTATAGGTTTTTCAAAAATACGGTGGGCTTTAATCCGCATATATGTATTGGTTAATATGGGAGATATCTTAGCAAAAGTAAGTGAGGGTGTAGTCTTGGATATAGTGTACCTTGCTGGTGAAAATGAATGAAAACGGTTCAGGAATTACCTCAGCCCTCATACTCTATATAAGACGATTTTCGTTATTCTATTAAACTTTATGCCGAATTTGTAGGTAAATTTGTGTGTTATGTAAATAAAATTTCTTCAATAAATTGCGAGCGTATAAAATGTTCGGTTGCACCCGAACTTTGCCTTTCCTTACTTGTTTTGTTGTTGCTGTTATTTATGGTTGTTGTTGTTATTTTATCTTTCGCCTTTGCTTTATTATTACTGTTGATGTATTTGTTGTTGTTTTATGTTTTTGTTGTTGTTGTGCTGTTTTAGTATTTTTATTGTTGTTGTCGTCAAGCATTTGCACCTAAATTAGCGTAATATTTTGCAAGCGTACACTGAGCTGAGCTGTTAAAGTGCAAAAACCCTAGCGACTCGCCGTCATAGAAATCACGCACACACCCGCACCCACGTACACACGCGCATGGAAAAAGTTAGAGTGCTTTTCATTCATTACGCTGCGAGAAAATAACAAATGGCGTCTATTAACCGCAAGCACCCTGTATATGTGGTGGTTGGTTTCATTAAGTTCAAACTCTACTTTGTTGTTGTTGCCACATCCATACATACTGCGCAACAAAAACACTGTGACAACGTTTTTGCTACAATTTGTAACTTTCTTGCAACAAAGTTTTTCTGTTCGAAATTATTGCTGCTTAAATTTCCTTATCAGCTGCATGTGAGTATATGTGTTTGTGGGTTAGTATGTGTGTGTGTGAGTGCATGCGCTGACTTTTGGCAATCAACAATGTTGAAAAGAAATATGCTAAAACTTTGGTAAAGATTCTTCGCATCAATAATGTTTTTTGTTGCTTTTTTCATTTTTGTTGTTTTTTAACTTTGTTGTTATTTTTGCTCTATGCGTAACGCTATTTGGAAATTTATTTATTTTCATGTTTTAAAAAGCTCCCCGCGGCGTTACGCACACGCCTCATAAACGTCAGCGTCGACGTCAGCGCCTTGCCGTGCCGCGCCGCGCTGTGCCGCCATTGTTAAGTAATGCCCAGCGGCAGTAATTTTTTATTTCGCAATTTAATTTGGTTGCCTAGCAGTGTTTTTATTGTGTTCAATTTTTCTTACATACATCCATACAAACACACAGACATACACACACACACACACTTTCATTTATTTTTAGAATTCGCAATTATTTATATTTCTCATATTCAGCCAACAAATTTCACTTATTCCTTTCATAATTGTTGTCTATCTATGCACGTGCATTCGTTACATCGTTTCACACAATTGTTGTTATTGTTGTCCATCGGCTTGTCAGTCGCATTGCCGGAAATTTATTTCACCATTTTATTTCATCTCAAATCTGTGGCAAATTCCTTGCATGATTTCTATTGCACGTTCTCTCTGCGGACCTGATTATTTATTGCTTGTCTGCGTTTTGTGTTTTTTTCTGCGTTTTTATTTTTCTAAGCGAAATGTTTCATTCGCGTTAATGCGGATTTTACTTTAATCTATTTGGTTAGACATTCGTGTATAACCTCAATAAATTAAAGTTAGCGGAGTCTGCCAACATCAGCGCTTGATGATGCGCCATTCTTCATGCCATAATTGTGGGGAAATCGAAGTAAAAGCGAGTATGAAAGTGAAAGGGATTATTTATTTATGGCTGGCGAGTTCATAATAATCGATAAATTTTACTCCAAACTCAATGATTGTGATGCTGGTTGATGTGGGTAGAGAATCGCCATGCTGCACTTATAGCGAAATACATAATTTACGTTTTGTAAGTTCAATACTACACAACTGGACGCTCGCTATTTTCCTTTCTGAAGTTCTGATGGATTGTTGAAACTCCTTATTAAAATATATGGGTCTAAGGTTAGCTATTATAATGATTTATGGGAAGAATTGAGACGTTTCCCACTGTCCAAGTCCATTCGTGTTACGAAGATGTCTTTGGAATGGAGGGACTGAACTCATTATATTCATTATATTAGGTTGGCGGTTACCTCCCTTCCGCTTTTTTGCTATTTATTCAATGCTTTATAAAAAGTGTTACAGTGATCGGATTTAGTTCAAATATGCGTCGTTTCGTTCGATAATATGTTTCCATCCAGACGGCAACTTCATAATACCCCTCGCAGAAGCCCCCTTCCTTATTTGCGAAGAACTCTGGCAGTCACTTTTCACAAGCCTCTTTATTCGGAGTATAAAAACTTTGAATCTATCGATTTTAGACCGGCATGTGGCATCTCGTGACATCGCCCAAGAGATTGGAGTTAGTCATCAAACTTTATTAAACCATCTGCAGAAGGCTGGATACACAAAAAAGCTTGATGTTTGGGTGCCGCATGATTTGACACAAAAAAAATCATTCTGGACCGAATCAACGCCTGCGATATGCTGCTGAAATGGAACGAACTCGACCCTTTTTTTGACAACCTAGTAATCAAGAAAATTAGCGAAGAAAAGAAAGAGACGAGATTGTGACACTCTATGTCATATGTAGGAGGATCTGTCAAATTAAATATATTTATGACGTGTATTTTGTGTCTATCCATATCATTACTTTAAAAGACACCTATCTATCTAAAAACCTTGAGAACAATTTCACAGACTTGTTTTTGTATTATGTTACGTTATTTTCTTGGTCGTCTTGATAATGGATGGGTAATACGTTCTCAATATTTGTAAAAACTGAAAATTGCTGATTACAAATCAGTCCTTACATAATTCTTCAAGAACTGTTACCATAAGGTTCAGGTCTGATTTTCCAATCAGTCATCAGTACCACAAAACTTAAACCTAATCCTAAACCTTAGTATATCCAAAATCGTCCGCTCGAAATTCAGATTATGGTGAAGACTGATTAAGATAATGTATTTTGTGTCGAGTGTTACCATAAAACAGAAAGTGCGAATGCTCCATATATCTCTTGAAATATGCTTTCACACACCACACTCACTCACTTGATTATAGAAGAGGAACATTAAAAATGCACTTTAGTTCGTTTCACGCCTGCATTGTGAAGACTTTAATGTTACAAAGTGGTACATTCTATGATTTTTAAGCGTTTCACTCAAGAAATACGCGTCCATCAGCGTTTATTTCACACTTTTTCTCCTCAAACTCTTACCCGCTCTACAACTCAAAATGACATAATGCTTTGAGGCATCACTGTCATAATAAAAGAAGAAGAAGAAGAAGAAACGGATGAAAACAAACAAGCGTCGCGTCGCGTCACGTCTACTTGGCTTCGCAATGTGTTAGAATCAGCGTCAACGGTGTCATCAAAGTGGCAGAGCCGTAGAGAGGTAGACGATGGCACTCTAATGGCATTTATTTTGGTGAAAATATTTCATACGTTCAATTATAGACATTTTTAGTGTTGTTGCTGTTGCTGTTGCTGTTATCATTCTTTCAATTTATTTTCGTCAATTCACACTCAAACAGGCTTCCCATAAAGTGTGTGTTGTTGAATCTGCAGTGGACAAAGTGTGAAAGTGTCAGCTTGGCGTTGCTTTGACAACTTCTGACGCAAACGCGAGACGATACAAAATAAATGCAGACGCTGCCACACACACACACAGCCGTTCATACCCCTACAGGTGTATATTTATTTTGCGTTTTGGGACCCCTGAGTAGTGCGTATCGCTCGCAGAGCGTCGAATTTGTGACGCAGCAAAAAGTACATTTGACATGTTGACAAGAAATTAACATCTCTGACGCAGCTGGGCGAGTTATTGTCATAGCACAAATTCACACAAAATTTCACCGCTTTATTTTTGTTGTTGTTATTGCTTTTGCTGTCTTTTCGACAGTCTCCGCCAATACGTTTGCTATTTTAAACGGCTGATTTTGACAGTTTTCGCCTCAGGTGTTTATTGCCTTTTGGCTATAAAATGGTTTTATTTACCTTCTGCCCAGGAGGTTTGCCACTTATTTTTACTTTTTTTCGTACGGATTTAGTACTAATATTGCTAAATATATACCGTTAGCTGTCAAAATGGATAAAGTGTTTAGTATTGCGATGAAAGAAAAGTGCTTCGAAAAATCAATGTTATTTGTTTTATTATCACAAGAATTCTTATTTGGACAGCTGATACATTTTTCTCTCTCTTTCTCTTTAGTGCATTTATCGCCATAAGAATTTAAAGACTCTAAGCTCCTTAATGAGAAATATAAGATTTTCTTGTAATAATAGAAATTGAGTTGATTTTTGTTCTGCATCCAGTACATTTGCTCAGAATGAATTGACTTGAGATTTACTATATGACGAATAAGTGGTGAAGCTCCAAGTATAGCCAGGATTGGGCAAAGATTTAATACGGAAGAGGCGATTACTTAAACTAAGTATAATTTCTAGGGAAAAATAATATTGAAATATAAAAATTGAACAGCAACTGTAAGATTTTAACAAATTCCGAAAACTCAGCCGTTCGCACCTCCCATGATGTGTCCAAAAAAATAGGTCTTGCGGTGGACATCATAACTCATTTTTGGTTCATCCAAAATCAATAAACCAAAAATATTTCTATAGTACATGGATAAATCTAGTTAATGAACAATAGAAAAAGGAAAATATGAAAAAAACTCACTTTTTTGGCAAAATTTTCGGGAAATATTGGCTCGAAGATAATAGTTGTAATAAAATAAAATAAAAATTCTTTGTTCATTAACGAGATAATACTATTCCAAAGATGTGTGCGAAATTTGAACATAATCGCTTCAAAACTTTTTGAGATATCGTGTACAAAGACATAAAAATTGAGTTTTGAGATAAATGTGCTTAAATTCTACATTCATACTGACGTGAACTGATGAACGAAACTTTCAAAGGGTACATCTCTTTAAATTTTATTAGGATTGATGTGATACTTTTCGATATTATTTTAAACATATTGAGCTATTAAATAAGAAATGTCCATATTTTGAAATTTTGAAACCCACCTATCCCTTAAGACCCTTCAAAGAGAGCGAAACTGAGTATGGAATATCAATTGATACATTTTTTTGGATACATAGGGTGCGTGATATCTTATGGGGGTAGAATACCTTTAAAATATTTATTGGTCAGAGCAGTATCATCTGTTTATTCATGGGTCTTTCAATTGATTTGAACCATATCGGTTGTATATCAATGTTTTTGGCGCATATGTTTGCCTTGAGCTGATCTGAGAAATAATTCTGATTTTTCAAAGAACCGTCCAAAAGTAGTCAGTGCAAGTCAGTCAGGAAATCTGAGTGACCAAATATTTTTGAAAAAATGTCGAAAAAGTGATTTATGCAATGACGTTTCAAGGATCTCGAACAAATTTTTGTTTTCTAAATGAGACATTATTTCTAATTAATAATTATAGATGCATAACTTGTGTTTCTTGAACCAGAGAATAGAGTGGCAAATTGGTCGGTATTATCTACCTTGATGGTGTTATTTACCTTTCTTGAAACGCCTTTTGAGTGAACAATCAGATGTGGAATTTTAAGAAAAAACCTTCGAACCAAAAGTGGAAAATGAACGTATTTTGAGCTTAGTTTAAGAGGACCTGTACTCGTATAACACATAAAGGAAGTTGATTACAATATTTTAAATCAGGACCTTAGTAAGAAATTTTAAGGTTTTATTTATATACTCTTAACCTTTCTTCTTTTACTCTTCTAAAATAACGCTTCTCAAGTTAAAATTTTTGCTTTAGTCTCTTAAAAATATTCCTTTTTATGCAACATACTTTCACTTCGCCACAAAGTTTTAGCTTATTTCAACTTTTTAAACTTTTTTAGCGCTATTTTACTTTTTCTTCTTTGCTTCAACTAATGTCTCAGCTGAGCTGCGCCATTAGCTTTGAGCACCGCAAGTAACTGCTGAATTTCGTTGCTTTTAAAAAGTCTTTCGCACTAAGTATATTTATAACATTGCGTTACATATGCGTCACTTACATACGCGTATGCTTAAGCCAACACCTTTACTTACACACACGCACAAACTTACACAGGCACTCTAACCAGCACTTGAAGTTATAACCTTCCATGAATAAACACTGACAAATTAGTTTAAAAGAGCTTAGGCACTCAGGTGTAAGATGAGCTGCTCAGCTCAAAGTTGACTGCACTTGAGACGCAGCCAACTTACGCACGTTGTATTTGTTGTAGTTTTTTTTTTGCTTTTCAGCTTACTTTCACTTTGAGCGCATTGCTGCTATATACACTTACATATCGTTAAGCCACAAAAGCTGGTTACGTATACGTCATGGCGCACAGTGAGCGTCTACCAATTGAGGCACAGCCGCCATACGTGGCTTTGTTGGTTGATTTGCGTGTGTGTGTGTGCGTGTGATTACTGGCGTGTTTCCGTCTAAGCGTTGGCTAAACTGCTGCATTAATTTGATTAGCAATGCTCGCCTTTTTGAGGAGCTTTTTGAGTGGCTAAGCTCATTTTCCTACCACAAGCGTTTTAATCTTGGCACACGCTAAGCTCGCCAGCGTCTTTGTTGTAAAAACAATATATGAGTGTTTCGTAGAATACTTAGATTAATTTATATTCTAACAAATTTTACTCACTTAAGTAGCTAAACAAATTGTACGCTCAGACCCTGAAAGCTTCTTCCACAAAGCAGTCTCACACACACATACAAGAATACAAAGAATTACATGTATGTCAACATTCTGTCGATAAACTTTCGTTCGTCCTCAACTTATGCGCAAATTGAAAGCGAGGATTACAGTTGAAATCTCCACATTTCTTTTGCTCTCTGGACATTAGTACAACGAGTAAATGAAACCATTAAATCTTTGCCGCCCTTCACCTCGCCGCTATTCCGCACGCACACTCACATAAATATACAGCTTAAGGTTTTACAATTTCCTGTTTCTCTGGCTCACAAACAAAAGCTGGCAAGCGCCAAACATAAAGCTCGTTGAGTGCTCATGCTTCCTGATAGCTTTTTGTGTGTGTTCTTCTCTCTTTATGTGGTCCACCTTCGCTCCGCTGCTCATCATTGTTGACCTTAATATTTGTGTATATCTGTATACGTTTCGAAATCTTCATCCACAATCGAATGTTGCTCGCAAATAAATGGAATCGATGATCAAAACTACTCAGCCGTATTATTATTTCCCATATTTTATGTTAAGTGCGTCGCTCGCTCTCTCTATCTCGTATATCAGGGCGCAAGGACTATGTATATGGTGTAAAAGACAATAGCAAGGAGAAAAAAAAACTATAATTCAACCGGAAGCGTTTTCGTGTGTGCTGCTCAGCTGAATTGTGTAGTGAAAACAAATAAAGTGTGACATTAAAGGAAATTACAAAGAATAAGCCTTACATCGGCTTACATCATACAACAAAAACAACAACAACAATGCATAACAATTTGTATTACGCAAAGCGCGAAGGCAGGAATTCGGCAGTAATGAATAAGAAATAAATTGAAATGATTTTCCAAGGGCAGTTCGATTGATTTGCACGATTTTTTTAACATTTTTTGAGCAGAAGCTTCTTTGGTTCATAATGTGACCTTGAGTTTTTTGTAACACTTTTAATTCAAACTGAACTAATATGAACTATAGGTTCTCGATGGATTTATCATTGCCTTCGACACAAAAAAAAAAACGGAAACATATAAAGTGTCATAACTGAGCCATAAATAAAGTTATAAAAGTTAAATTTCGTACAAAGGTTCGCACAAGCTTATTGGAAGTAATTTTTTTTAAGTGGGCGTGGTCCAGCCCCCAAACAGGTTTTTTGTATATATCTCGCAACACAATAAAGCTATATAAACCAAACTTTCTGCAGTCGGTTCTTTAAGCCACTCCTTATATAGTCCAATGGCCGAAATCGGATTATAACCACCTCCACCGCCCACCTCCCATACAAAGGTTATGTTGAAAATTACTAAAAGAGCGTTGACTCACTAACGGAAAACGTTGGAAGCACTAAATTTTACAAAAGAAATGGCAGAAGGAAGCTGCACTCAGGTTTTTTTTACAAAATTAAAAAGGGGCGTGGCATCGCCCACTTATGGGTCAAAAACCATATCTAAGGAACTACTCGACCGATTTCAATGAAATTCGGTTTATAATATTTTCTTGGCACCCTGATGACACGTGTGGAAAATGGATGAAAACGGTTTACAACCACGACAACTTCCCATGTAACTCAATTTTGAGCTCCATCTTATTCATTCACTTTATAATAAATACATAAGGAACCAATGAAGATAGCGAAATAAAACCTTACACAAATACTGTATATCATCTGTGGTTTCACTTGTGGAAAAATTGTCGAAATCTGAATATAACTTTTCAAGGTCACATATATCGAACGCGTAGAACTCAGTGCCTAAGTGTTATTTTTCACCGAAAATATCGGTAAATCTCTAAGATATTGTAATGTAATACAGAAGAAATTTTTTTCTTCTAATAGTATGTCTCTGTACAAAACATTGTTAAAATCGGCAAGCTCTCATATACCTTATATTCGGATTATCAAACTTCCGGTGCGCTTTATACCGCAATATTAGTTAATATGTGAGATACCTTAGCAAAAAAAAAGCGTATAGTCTCTAACATAGTGTACCTTGGTGGTGAAAATTAGTGATATATGATGATTTTCGTTATTCTAGTTTATGCCGAATATTTGGGTCAAATTGTGTGTTTTCTTAATAAAAAATACATCAATATATTGCAAGAATATCAAATGTTCGGTTGCACCCGAACGTAGCCTTTCCTTACTACGGTTTTTTAAATGACAGCAGTTGCATGGTATAGCAATGTCTATCTTGAATATCTTACTAGTTTAGTAAGGCTTTCTCTTTTCTTGCATCATCTACGGGTATGAGCTCATACAACTGTATATTGTATAATGTATATTGTATAATGTATTATTGTATATAATGTAAAGGGAAATCTACAGTAACAAACTTGCTTGAATTCGTAAACCATGTGTCAATGGGTTTTAAAGATAATAAGAATACTGATGTTATATATACAGACTTTAGTAAAGCACTCGATAGAGTAAACCACTCAATTCTTCTGCAAAAACTGGATCTTCTTGGTTTTCAACCAAGACTTCTTGAATGGGTATCCTCATATCTTACTAACAGAAAACAACAAGTTTTATTTAATAATACATTATCCGATTCAATTAGTGTCACTTCAGGCGTACCACAAGGCAGTCATCTCGGCCCGATTCTGTTCTTGTTGTTCATCAATGATATGCCTTCCGTAATTAAGTTTTCAGAAATTTTATTCATATACGTCTCATAACAAAAGGACTGAGTTGCATTCGGATTTGTTGCCCCTTCTCCCTATGTAATAAATAACTTCAGTTTAGACCAAGTTGTTAGCTTTGTTGATTTCGGAGTTACTATGGACCCTAAACTAAATTTTAATTCTCATGTAAATTCAATTGTCTTAAAAGCTAAAGGTGCTCTTAACTTTGTTAAACGTTGGTCTAAAGAATTTAGTGATCCGTATATTACTAAAATTCTTTTTACAACATTGGTAAGGCCAATATTGGAGTATGGTTCTGTGGTATGGAATCCTAGTTACCAATCCCATTCTGATAAGCTAGAGTCCGTTCAAAAACATTTTTTTTTCTTTAGGCCACTTACATTGTGGTTCAAGATTGAATCTTCCCCCGAATACTACTCGTTTAAAACTTATAAATCTTCCCACACTCACTAATCGCAAAGAAATGCTAGGTATAACATTCCTAGTAAAACTTATGAATGGTTTAGTTTGTAGTTCATTCCTTTTATCTGATATTAAGTTTAATGTCCCATTGCGTTCAACTAGGCTGTTCTCTTGCCTTTCTAGACTCGGCAAGTTCCGATCGTATGCGGACTGCGCCCCACGCGCCGATTGGGCGGGAGGAGGGTAATCGTTTGGGTTATATTGTATCTTAATCTCAAAGTAGCTAAACTAAAGTAGCTAAAACTAGAACATCTAAGTAAAGAGAAACATAAAAAAATTAAAAAATAAAGACTTTCGAGCTCACAAATGGAACTACTAACATTATTATGATTTGGATTGAAACTTTGCTTTCTGAGTTTATTAAATGGAGGTTAGCAAAGACACATACCATTTTGCAGCTAAATCTATACTTCAAAAATATTGTATTGCTATTTGTAATGTAATTGAGATGTTAAGAAGTTTTCTGAGGATTTATTATAAAAAATCTAATAATTTTAATCCCAATTTAAATTTATTAAATGCGCTTAAATATCAATATACCACCCCACAAATTCCCTTCCAAAAAGCCAATCGCAATAATGCCCCGTTACAATTCATTAAATCCATAAATTTATAGCGCGCTGTCATGCGAAACTACAGAAAATCAATTTAATTAATTCACGCAAAATATAATACACTGCAGCAAGGGCAGCGGACGCCAATTGGTGAAACAGTAACTCAACTGGCAGCAAGTAAATTCAATTCTCGCTTATCCTTATTGATTTTATCCCACACACACACACAGACCCACACAAATGCAGCTACAGCTACAAAGCGTATATTTTGCAAAATCCTTGACACAAACTGTTTTCACTTAATTGAAGACGAAATCAGTGAAAAGGCAACCCTCGTCAAAAGTAATCAACACACAGAGCAAGCAGCTTAATTCACTTTTTCGCACAAAAACCCGAAGACACTGTAACTCGCAAAGCTTTAAGTGATTTCTACATTTTAAAACTTTCTTAAAGTTTTAAATTTCAACTTTGAATTCAATTAAGCTGCATACACTTTACAGCGCTACTGGCCTTTGCAGTGTTGTATGTAAGTATGTAAGTAAGATGTGGGCGACAGTGTGCCGTACCTGCGACCAAAAAGGTAGAAATTGAAAAAAATATATGTAAATTGAAGTAATTTTTTCTTTCATAAGCGGCTGCATAATAAAGGACCGTTGGTTACTCAACATTAAAAATTAAGGAACTGAAGAAAGAAAGCTGAAAGCAGCAAAAAAAGACAAAAACAAAAAATAAGTAACTGAAAGCAGTGTCAGTGCGGCGGCGGTGGCGAGCACGTGAGTTGGAGAAAATTAAAATTGCGCTGAAAAACAAAGGCCGTGCGAAGCGCGCGCGCTGCCAGTGACAACAGCTGTGAAAACAAAATGTAATAAATGGCAACAGGAGCTGCTGTTGAGCGCATTACAAGCGACGCTACTAAAGCACGGGCGCACACGAAGGTAAGTGAGTGCGATGGCGTTGGGTGTTGGTGTTGGTGTGTGTGCGCTTGTATTACCGAGCACGCTAGTTTAGCTGTTGGCAGACGACGGGCGACGTGCGACAGCCGACGGATAGCAACATCTGCCGCAGCGTACGCGCAATAATCCCAACAATTTCCGACACTAATCCCGGCTTAGGAAGTTCCTTTCAATTTGGTGGAAAAAAATCTACGACACGCCGGGAGTGCGGGGATGGGGTGGTTAGGCTGGTGAAGTATATAAAAATATAAACAAAAGCAGGAAATCGCAAAAAAAAACAACAACAACAGTAAGAAGCAACTGCGTGTTGACGTATGTCTTTATGTGTTTGTATGGTTGTGTGTGGTGCTGTGTCACCCAGTAAGTAGGCGTGTTGCTGCATAAACAGCTGAGGTAAAAACAATAATAAAAGCTTTTGTCGTGTAGCATAAGAAGCAAAAAAAGTAAGCACATAAACCGCTTTCACCATTTGACGACACAAAAAAACATCCGGTGCGCTGGTGGGTGAGTGGTCACGCCACAACTCTATAGAATGCCAGTGACAAAGCGGCCAAGCAACTGTCGCATAACGCTCAGTGTTGCTGCTGAAAAAGACATTCGCTCGCTTTGCTTTGCATGTCGCTTATCACTGCTGTCGCAACAGGAAATCAATGCGGCGAACGTGCCGCTCCAAAGTGTGTTAGCAGACAAATGCGGAAAAAATGCCTGCAAAACAAAGCGTCGCCGTTGTTGTGTCAAGGAGACGCTTTAATATACTCTTACACCCATATACACTTATATTATGTGTATGTGTGTGCAAAATGTTATTGTTATTTTAAATATTACTTTGCGGTGCTATTATAACAGCGTATATGCGCTGCAGCATTGTTATCATTATAGCGCTTATTATTATTTTTTTTTTTTGTTATCTTTTGTTATCTCACCTTATTTTTAGCTGCAAGAGTATATGAGTTCTTGTAATAACAGTAACATTACTGTCTGACTGCGCAGGCAAATGGTTATTTTTTTGTTTTTCGAAAATATGTAGCATAGCTGCAGGCGCACTACAAGAGGTATGGGTGATCCATGGCGTATGAGTAACTTAATGTGTTGAATTTTGTTTGCAGTAATGCTGGTGAGTGGATTTTAGTGTTGAGAGTAAATGTAATCGATATTAAAAGCAAATATAGAAATGTAATTGGAAGTCTGTTGGATTACTAGATCATAATACCAACCGTGTGGACTTCCATAATTTATTTTATGGCACTATTGAAAATGAGATTTCGTAGAAGAAAACATATATTCAGCTGAGAAGACTGATTGATTATTCTTAAAAATTATTTGGAAACAACAATTAATTTGTTTTTTGTGTTAAATGTGACTTTTATGTTGGATATTTTGATGATTGATGATATAAAATCTTGTAAATTATACTATTTCTTTCAAATCAAAAGCAAAACAATATTTACGAGGGCAAGAAAATTTTTGGAAATGAATGAGCAGTAGAAAAAATTCTTATAAAAGTTCAGAATACAAAAAAATATAATCAGAATTTCAGAAAAAAAATTTAAAGTATGAATTTTGTTTGTTTTGTCCTTAAGTTTACTTAAAGATCGACACAATATGGTATAAGTCCTATTTTTGACATACAGTTGAACTTCCATAACACAAATAACCATAATCCACAAAAAAACTTCGACTTATGGCAGGTAATTTGTATGAAATCTGACTTCTACTGCGAATACAAATGAGTTCGAGTTATGGAGAACTTCGAGTTATAGAAGTTCGGGTTATGGAAGTTCAACTATATATACAAACGAAACGCGGGTGTCAACTTGAATGCAATGAAATCTAAAAATAGCTTCATTCTTTAATAACAAAACCTGTATTCCACAAAAAAAATCAGAGGTAAATTTAAAATTTCAACAAAATGAAAACCAAAAACCCGAAAATAAAACCGGAAAAAGGATATCCGCCAAAAGGCTTAAAAACGCTCAAATAACAACAACGGCAACGAATACCTTAAACGAATAACACAAAAGGATTGCACGCACCCAAAATAATCGGCATTGCTATTTAATTGCCCGAGCGCGATGAGCGTAGGTAATTGTAAACATTTTGGGCATTTGTGAAATTTCAGATTGTTGACACGCGCCTTAAAGTATGCCTCTATGCCTTGCCTAGAACTTCATATGGCCATTCAGAAAGCAAAGGCGACATTATCTGCCAGCGGAAATGTGCACAGCGTTTAAGCGGCATTTATAGGTTGTGCTTTTATCACAATTTCATAAACAATTTTTTGCCAATTTTCGTTTGGATAAATGCGAATGGCGCTTCGAGCGTTTTGCTATTTTTTCGGGTTTTTGTTTTTTGTTTACGGTAGCTTAGCAAAAAAAGGTATTGATATGGTATTACGTCAGTATATTCTCGTAATATTTCGCTGGAATTGACTGAATTCAGGTGATATGAAAATTTTCAGAGAAAATAGTGTTAAGGTATAGAACGGCTTAAATATTGAGGATCGATTTTAAAGAGTTAGGGGTAGTCAGCATTTTCAAAAAATAGTTTTTTTTTTTCAATTTAGTTAAGTGTAATTTTTTAAAAATATTCTCTGAAAATTTGAAAAATTGATCCGATAATTACTTTTCGAGATATTCGACAAATAACAAAAATCAAAGGCACTTCAAGCACTTTAACTGAGTCTTTCTCAAATCTATGTTTTTTGAAATGGTGACAACTGTAACTCGACAATCGCTCAATAGGTTTTACTGATATTTATACAGATTTTAGAATACATAATAAACTCAGACCAGATCGAAAGATTTTTTTTCAAAAATTTTAATTTTTTAGGACAAATTTTTTCCGAAAATCTAGAAAAAATTCATGAGGCCGCCATTTTGTTAATTAAAAATATAAAAAAGCTTCGATCCCGCTTAGTATTATCTATACTACTATAATAAGGAGGAATGATTTGTATGTATGTTTGTAATGAATAAACTCAAAAACTACTGTGCCGATTTCAAAAATTCGTTCACCATTAGAAAGCTACATTCACCCCGAGTAACATAGGCTATATTTTTTGCAAGAATCCAGACCAGATGAAGCATCGCAATCGCGTGCCAGAGAGTCGAGTAAAGAGCGCTGCTCGCAGCTGTTTGCTGAACAAAATTTCAAAACCTCCCGCGCTTGAGAGTCGAAAACGGAGCGGGTGCAGCGGCTTGACGAACAAAATATTATATTAGAAATATACAAGCTCGCACTAGGGCGTCGAGGTCTGAGCATTCCCAACGTCTTCATATTCAGAGAGAAAGACAACGGACACCAAAGACTAGAGGTCGTAATCAAGTTTTATTTAGCTCAGTGCAAATAAAATATATTTTCATGTTCGAATTTTCCTCATTTTACTTTTTTAAAATGAACCCACGCAAGAAACGGGAAAGTACGTACATATGTATAGCAGAGTGTGTATTAGTGTGTAAAAACGTATAACTTTTGAAATGTATTAGGTCTACAACTTTGCTTCCACCGTTTTCCAATAGAAGTCTCTAGGGTCAAGCACTGGTCGATTGAATCGATTTTTTTTATATCGATCTTGGACATTTGTGTCAACATTAACCCAACAAAATATTTGTAGAGATCTGTTTATTCTCAACTGAAAATGTCACTTTTTGAGCCGAATTCTCGACGTTTGCACGAGTGTCTCTAGGGCCAAGCACTGGTCGATTAAATCGCATCTGTTTGCATCGCAAATAGACATTTGTAACATCGCTCATCGACATTTGTAACCGTTTTTATACAAAAAAAAGCAAAGTTTTAGACATAATATGTTTAAAGTTTAAACCCGTGCGTAGCCGGAGCGGTCTGCTAGTCTATTTATAAAACAAATTTTTCTTATTCGATTGATTTTAGATGAATCTCTTATGTCACCGCAATCACCTTTTTTTGGAACTGGTCAACCTTAACAGATATAACTTTGCAAATTAAAATTTTTTTTTTCAAATTATCGTGACTTCAAGTCATAACTTTGTGTAATAAAGCCATATTCTTACTTTTTTGAAATAACATTATTACATAGCAAAAAAATAATGAAAAGTCTAATTTTTTCCTGTCTCTGACGACCCTTAACTGTTGAGGACTATAATATCCATTTAAACCAAATGAATATGCTTAATAACTAAACCTTTAGCCTTTTAGTATTGACTTAACAACAAATATCAGTTAGTAAATGTCTCGTCAAAAGAATGGAGCCCTCAAGGAGCCCTTCAGTTTAATTCTTATATGAAACAACTTTTATATACCGAGTTTAGAACCTAATAGGGTAATTACCTAAATTTGAAGTTAGATTAATTATGTAATTAAATGGTAATTAATAAAATTAAAAATTTTCTGCAGTACTCAGTAAAGTCTTTCGCTTATACCCAGTGGTTATGCTCTGCTAAAACAATAATATACGCTCTTAATTTCAGATTGCCCCAACCTTGTTTAAGAAAATTGCCTCAGTTTGCTATCGAATCATTATTATTATTAATTTTTTCAGTTTAATTAAGCAAAAAATTGCTTTACAGCCGCAATTTATTAGCATTTGAATATTTAATGAACACATTTGCCGCAAATTTAACATATTCCCACGAGCAGCAAGTGTAAATACAACTGTTTTTGGTTTTTTGCTGTTGTTGTTTTAGCAAACAAAACACGCACATTCAATTTTAATTCCGCTCCACCCACGTGACATTTATAATTGAAATCAAAAATTCACGCAAACAAATGCTAATTAAAATCTCTTCATTAGTTGCATACATTTGTGTTATATGAATAAAGAATGTGCGCGATTATGTTTGCTTTGCTTTACTATTGCTGCCGACACTGTGTTTATTGTTATTTTAATATTTTTTGTTGTTGTTATTGTATGTTTAGCTAAACGTGACAATAATAATTTCATGCTGCCTGAATTAATTGGCAAGCGACGGCGGCAAAACTAACACGGCACACAAACACACATGCATGCATAAAAATATGACACAGAGAGAAAGAGAGAGACAGAGAGAAAGTGCGAGTGCTGCCACCCCACATGTCAAATGCCAAATTATGCATATTTTGCGGCAAAAATAAATAATAAAGCCAAAAAGTAAAATTAAAAAAAAGGAAATAAATTACACTGCTCCAAAGCAACAACAACAACAAACACAGACATATGTGTATGTATGTATATCTGCCACCATAAAGCTCCAATAAAATGATGCGCGAGGTAATAAAGTGGAGAGAGCGACGCTGCTGAATGGCTGCTAAAAATTGCGGTCGCAGTTTATTCTTTGCCGCCCTCAGGGACCTTTTTTCGCACACATAGACGGCGGTCGGTTCGGCAGTCGCCAGTTGATTACCAGCTGGTTTGACTTCCCATGGCGCTGGCAGCGGGGAATGGTTGCAGGTGGTGATGCCAATTAAAATCACTTGTCAAAATGTTTACAAAATCGTCTGAGCCCAACCCCGACATGCCAGACGCATACGAACAAACCAACAAATACACACATATATACAGCACTTATGTATGTATTCCTTGGTGAGTACACATTAGCATGCACTCATACATACATATAGACAAAGTTTGCACATTAAACGAATTTGCATGTCCGCTGAGCCTTTCGGGGTCCCACACGTGCACATCCTACGTACACAGGCACACACTCATACATAAAAACACACACCAGCGCACTCACTCAATTAGTACCACTTGCAGCACTCAGCGCTCTTCACTCAATGGCCGTGCGAGCGTAGCAGCCTCACTTCATTACATTGCGCATAATCAAGCGTAAAATTTTCAAATGTTATTTTGTTAATTAAAAATGACGGACCCATGAAGCTCGAGTATAAAAAGCCCCGAAAATTTGCATATTCTCTGCTGCATAAGTAGTTCTGCTGCGTTGAAGAAGAAGCCGCTTGTTGTGAGCTATTAAGTCTGGCGGTGTTTTGATGAATGTGTTTTTGGGTGTTGTCGGTGTGAGCGAAGTGTATGTGGCATAAATTGTCTGCGGCAAGAGATAAATGTGTGCATTTAGTTATGACGACGGGTTGAAACGAGTTACTTCACTTCGGCTATAAATAAATGTGCCGAAATATTTAAATAAACTCATTAGAAATTATGAATATTTGAAAATAATATTTTTTTTGTGCAGATTAAAGTGATTGGAGTGGAATTTGTAGATAATGTAGAACTAGATAGATCTACTTCGGAACTGTATACGACGTGATATGTATAGATGAAGACAGTTATAAAAACATTACATTAAAAAGGAAGTAAGTCCGAGAATAAAGAGAAGGATCTGTCGACTATTATCGGCTTAATTCTAAAAACAGATGTTATTTTTCAAAGCGAACACATTTTCTAGTGGGAAAGGCATCAATTTCATCTAACGAAGAATCAATGAACAATATTCATTCATCAATATATGACCTCACATTGTTCGTGCCGAAAAAGGTAATGTTAGTGGAAATAATAATAGATAATAATATATCAGAGAATCCAAATTTATCATTTCGACGACTTTAGACATGTCTAGTTCATAATAAGTATATTACATTATACAACCATATACATGATTATTGACTTTTTGCCTCCTCCTGACAACATTACCAGTCTACGTGGTATAAAGAGCTTGAACTCATCAATTTATTCAAATAAGCTTTTGGTGTCTGAATCATATTAGAAAATCTAGACCCAGTTTACTATGCAGTCATGTGACTGACTTTTTTGGAATACTTTTTGTTCTCTCAAAAAAATAGTGTATGTAAACTGATGAACCAGCTACGACCGACCAATCAGAAAGTAAGATTCGTTGTGATATTTGCGTGTTAAACGCGTTTTTCTCGAAACTACTTTTTTTCAGGTGGTTGACATGATATCTCAAGTTTTACTGAACCGATTCCTTTGAAATTTAGTATATATCTTCTTTATACAATGCTCTATCGTGTTTGCCTTGGATTTCCAAAAATTTTGATTTGAAGTATTTTTAAAAAATTCTAAAAGGTCGAAAAAATCGGGTCAAAAAAAAAAAATTTTTTTTCAAGACGACGCCATTTTGTTATTTTATTTTTTTGAAAATGGTCAACCCGATAACAACATTTTTACTAATGAAGAATCTTCTTGTTTTTTTTGTGTTTTAGATCTCTACAAGGGTTGAAATCACTTCAACCAGGACGCACTGTTTTTTTTGAAGCCCTCACTCCACCGGCCCGTATATCGACGAATTTTGGTTTTTTGTTTCTTGATTTTTTTTTATATTATTAAAATGTCAATAAAAAATATATAAAAAAAATGGATAGTAAAAATGTTTTTCATTTTTTTATCTTAATTTTTTTATCTAAAATTCATGCGTAAAGACCAGAATACTCCTTAAGGCTGATTATGCTGAAAAAGTGGTGTAACTGTTGGTCTTCCGGGCTTCATAGATCATTCAAGACACATGTCCAGTATCATTTTACATTCACAAAATGACCACACATTAATATGATGTACATGTGTATGGAGAGCCTTTAATGCCTTTTAATTATTACAGAGAAGTAATCACGAAGCTGAAGAGCTTCAGTTAGATCGATAGAAAGGAACTTCAACTTGCCATCAAACTGTTCTGGTGTACATTTTGGGGGTCAAATCTTTAGAATTAAATTGTCATACTCTGAGAATTTTGAAATACACAGTTTTAATTCATTGGTGAGAATCTTACCGAAAGCCAATATATTGGATTAAAATGATTGTAAATGTGTCATCGCTGATAACAAAATGTTTCTAATACTGCGTCTTGTTCCAACAGTTCAGTTAACTCATATAACTCTAAAGCTAAGAAAGCCGTCGGTATCGTGAGTCCAAAATGGGTATCCTTTCGAACTCTTTTACTTTCCCTCATATAACGGAATTATAATATCTACTATAAGAAAGCAAGAAGTCATTACGGAAAAACTCTAAGCATGCCTTCGACAACCTGCATCAGACTCAGACACAGTCAAAAGATTAAAGTTATTTTTCCAATTTAAAGAGTTAGTTTAAAAGTAAACATCTATTTTCTCTTTCTTAATCTCTTTTTTCTCGAAAATTTCCATACGTCTCCAGCTATTTGAGATGTTTGATAGTCTGTCAATTGGTGAAAATATGCCCTTAACTAAGTACTTCAACTCATATTAATTTTTGAACTGAAAAAGGGATAATCGCATAAATCAAATTATGAGGTATAAAGAGTTGTTACTATTTGGCCAATCCAGCTCGAATTGTACCTCAGCAATTTATATAAAAAATTCTTAATTCAATTACACAGCCACACAAAAAAAATTATTTGTTATGACCTGGGATATGTGTAGTATAAGTTTTTGGGGTCACTGAATTCGATTCCGAGGTCCATTAAACCCCTTCAGATCAGGGTTTAGACATAACCCCTCGCTATTTGGTGGTTTTAGTGGAAGTGGATAACGAATCCGGTGTCGGTTTTTCAAAATTCAAAATGGCGCATCCAATATGGCGGACTTTTTTTTTTTTTGAAAAATTTATGGGAATCGTGGGTTATTTATCAATCTATCTGAAAATTTAATTCTATGTAACAAGATTTTATAAAAGATAAAAACTGAGTTAGACTTTTATTATTAGGTCTACAACTTTGCTTCCGCGGTTTTTTTTTGTAAATTTAAGTTTTTTTTATATAAAAACGGTTACAAATGTCGATGAATCTCAGCCGCACTCTTCTTGGAATTAAAAAAGAAAAACAAAATTTCCCGCAAATGTCGAGCATTCGGCTCAAAAAGTGACATTTTCATTTTGAAGAATAAGCTTGGGATGCACACAGTTCTCTACAAATATTTTGTTGGGTTAATGTTGACACAAATGTCCAAGATCGATATAAAACAATTTAATCGACCAGTGCTTGACCCTGGAGACATTTCCGCAAATGTCGAGCATTCGGCTCAAAAAGTGACATTTTCAGTTTGAAGAATAAGTTTGGGATGCACACAGTTCTCTACAAATATTTTGTTGGGTTAATGTTGACACAAATGTTCAAGATCGATATAAAACAATTTATTCGACCAGTGCTTGACCCTAGAGACATCTATTGGAAAACGGCGGAAGCAAAGTTGTACTTTTCAAAATATTTTTGTTGTGACTTTATAATGATAAATTATAACAAATTACCATGCAGTCTCATGCTCTACTTTCTCGAATGTATGTCGGCAACTAACAACGAAACTAAATAGAAATAATAACACAGTGACCTTACACTTCTTACTCACTTCCTCTTCACTTTCCGCGTGAATATAATCCAAAATTTTATTGTTATTTGAATGATGTGCCATTAAAATCGGGTTG
Source organism: Zeugodacus cucurbitae (assembly GCF_028554725.1). NCBI lineage: Eukaryota > Metazoa > Arthropoda > Insecta > Diptera > Tephritidae > Zeugodacus > Zeugodacus cucurbitae. The sequence goes on from NC_071667.1 coordinate 64,009,137, forward strand.
GTCATAATTATTTGTTAATATCGTCCAGTCAATACTTTGTCTACACAATATTTCCTAATGAATAAGTGTTTGGTAAGAGACTACGCAAAGCTTTCATTAGCACCCACACACACACATACACACATATATTCAGAAATAAACACTTAAATGGCAATAGAAACGTGCTTTGGCATTGAACAATAAATAACTGTATGTTTAAGTGTTAGTATATATGCCAGAACATTAATTAAAATGCAAACAAAAATAAAAAGAAAAGCAAAAGTGTAAATAAGAAAATGAAAATGAAACGAAATCAAATCAAGAGCAATGCTGAATGAAAGGAAATAATGTTTATTCAGATATAAAATAATCTCCAGGCAGTCAATGACATTTCACAAATATCTGCAGACTTCTGCTGTTAACCGCATGTATGCCGAAGAATTTATAGCAATTTTTGTCTGTGGCTAAATTTAGCTTTAATCGAAATGAAGCAACAAAAACAAAATGCTTTTATTCGTTTTCCATTTCTGCTCACCATTCGAATTTAGAAATTTGTATAAATAATTCATAGGCTCTTTCGGGCATTTTATTTATTTTTACACGAATTGGGGAAACATTTGAAGGTGTTAAAGTGAGAGATTTATTAGTTTTGCTTGTTGGATGTTAATAAAAGCTCTGCTACTGTTTAAACAATAATCAGCTGCACTTTTTGGCATTTAGTATGAGGCTCTCAACATGCTGATACATGCCTCAAGCAAGTGCTTGGTTAAGAGCACCTATTTAGCGGCAAAATTTCACTACAATTTAATTTAATCGTATTTTAGTTTGGGCAGCGCATTACTAATTGCCCGTTTCCCATTTGCCACACACGCGCTCATTCAGAATGTGTACATATTTAATGGCAATTTTCGCTTTACTTCATGCTTTGTTGCACTATCTGTCTCGTGTATGCCTTAATGACTTAATGATTTCTAAGTAGCAGACTCATATTTGTTGAGAATTAAATGCAAAATGTACACATTTGCGTGAAATAACAAATTAGACATGAACTTGCTGGTGATTCTTGGGTGCTTGAAGCGTGAAATTAATACAAATTTGGCTAACACAGCCGGATGTCATGAGTGTGGAAAAAATGTGAAATATTTTTTTCATGTAATTCTTAGTTCCTCAAAACTCAAGAAAAATAATTCATTAAATTTTCTAATTTATTAAATAAGAGGCCGGCATATTATAAATTCGAGATAACGGATTCAGATTATAGCACCTAGATCCAGATCCGAAGCAAATATACGTTTGAAGGAACAATATTATTACATTAAGGGACGATTATGGGATCTCCTAATAAGACGTAGTAGTCCAATCATCAGAAATGCCAGATCAGACCACTTGAAACCTATTCTGAAATGAGTTCTATAGATATAAAGTTAAGTAACAGATCGAATTTGGTATACAAATTTGTTGAGCAAAGAATTTGCATTAAATTTTGTTTACGGATCAATTCAATTTTCTGCTGCGGATACGTTGAGGATGGTGCAGAAAGCCTTTAGTGATGAGGCTATGTCTAAAAATGTTTACAAGTGGTATAGTGAGTTCCAAGCCGGCCATGAACGTGTCGAAGACGAAGAGCGTCCGGGGCGACCATCAACCAAGCGACGAAGCTCACGTTCAACAAATTAAAGGTTTGGTGTTGAAAAACCGTCGATTAACAATTAGAGACCTTGCTGATGAAGTTGGCATATCGAAAGGCTCAGCCAATACCATTTTGAAGGATGTTTTGGGCCTCAAGCGCGTCAAATCTCGACAGGTACCGAAAATTCATTCGTAATTCGTGTTCATTTCGTCAAAAACTAAACCCATATCGTTCCGCAACCACCGTATTCACCTGATCTTTTGCCGTGCGAATTCTGGTTGTTCACCAAGCTCAAAAGACCGCTCCGGTGACACCGTTTTTATACGATAGAGGAGATTCAAGCCACAGCGACGACGGAACTGAAGGTCATCCCGGAAAGTGACTACAACCAGTGTTTCGAAGATTGGAAAATCCGTTGGCATAAGTGCATTGCATCGGGAGGGGATTACTTTGAAGGGGATGAAATTGATTTGGAAGAATAAATAAAGAATTTTCAAAATGAATACAATGTCTCCTTATATTTTGAGCACAGTAGTACATCTTAATTGAGGTGCTTTATTTGTCTCGAGAATTTTTAATAATTTTTCAAGAAAACCAAAATCGCTTTTTTAACCAAATTCGGTCTTATTTATTCCAACTATACTGTGATGTAACACCTTGTGGATGACAAGACTCCCAAGCTTACTACTTGAGGAACCTATTTTATCTCACGTAACACTCTCAAATAAACTGCTTAAGTAAAAAGGGTGAAAGCTCCCCAATAAACCAGATATGTAATCAGATATAAAAGCTTTCATAATAATCATGTGCATGTAAAAATGTAGAATATAGAATGAAATTAAAAAATTTCACAGCAGTAAAGCTTTCGAGTTTAGCTATGAAAGCTCCAATAAGAATTCTATAAGAGTTAAAAATGAAATGAAATAACCCAGACATTGACCCCAAATCACTTTCACCCAAATATAATGTGTAAATATTTTCTTATCAGTAATTTAGGTAGCTTGTGCTCAAGATTTTATAGTGCTTATTTACATTTATGAATGAAAATGTGTATAAATATCAATATTCCGAAAGCAAACACATCATCGACAGAAAAAGGGATAGACAGAATACTTCAAAATTAGGCCACTTAGTTGTTTAGAGCAAGGAAAATGAGATTTTGCATAAACACACACGCGCTCAAATAAACGATTTGAAAGATAAGCATGTGTGCGCTGGGAGCTTGTTTTTTTCTTGAATGAAATGAGAGCGCGCAATTTTATGCAGAACAGCAGCCCAACAACAAAATAGGATAACCTTCGCTTGAGTGCTGCCAGGCATGCAGACATTTAATATAAAAAAAATAAAATATCTGAAAAAACCAACAGACAGACAGTCATGCAAACGAAATCAGTAAATAAAAGCGTAAAATCAAAACCGATGAAGTGAAAAGGGATGTGAATTTGTGAGCAAATGAACTACAAACTCGAGACTTTTAGGCTAAAAATAACTGTGAATATCGTGGGTGAATAAAAAGCGGAAAAATGCAGCTGATTGATTTGAAGTTAAGTAAAGCTTGTGAAAGCTACGTGAAATGAGAAGCGAGAAGCTTAAAAGTGGTATGGAAGCTTTTTAAATGAAGTAACTTTTAAATAGAAAAATGTTTTATTTGTAGTCATTAGATTACAGAAACTAATTAAGAGATAGAGAGAGAGTGTGAAGTCACGAAAAACATAATTTTTTAAGAATCCTAAATTTTGCCCAAAAAGCTTACCGCACTACTCTTTTTGTGACTTAAAAAAGTGTTGCTTAACTTTCATTGAAGATTTGCGCTCTGATTTTCTCTTATCAGTATTTTTTAATCTCTTTTATTTCTTCCTCAAAAAGGCTTAATTAATAGCTCGTAAAAGGTAACTAACTTCAAGCACAAAAGCAAGAAATGAAAACATTATAAAATAAAGGGTAAGATCTGTGCGCTTCCGTCTTCATTTATTTATTTTTGTTTTGTGCCTCTATCAACTTACAGCAAAATTTTTTTTCCTAACTTATAATAATTTACGACGCCTTTTGTGTGCTTATTTATTCTTTCAATCTCTTTAGCTCACCCTCATAAAATACCGTAATAATTTCATAGAAACACACACACACACACCCACACTTATATAATAGATACTTTATTCCCATTTGGCTTTGACTTTGTCGGCAGTTTTGTGAGCATCAACTAAGCTATTTTATGGTCATCATGTGACCATATTAATTTATTGATTTTTATCCTCCTTCTATATAAAATACAATAGAACAATGTCAGGGTCATTGGCTGTAAGCGGGTTGGATTTTACTTTGAGGGGGAGGTGGCGCACGCATTTCGTTTTTATGACTTCAGATTAGATTTTTTGGTGTGAATGGAAACATTTATTTAAAAATTTTGTCAACATTATGTTTATTCTTCTGACTCATGTACAATAATTGGACAGTAATAATTTTAAAGAAAAGCTTAACCCTTCAGTGCTTTCACGGAAGGTCGTTGAGACCATTTTCACTATATACACTTATTGAAAATTAATTTCAATTGGCGGTAAGGTGCTAAAATTAGAGATAGTTGGTTTTAAATACTAACTCCTTGGTGCGCTCACGAAGGTCACGTAGACCTATAATAATTCAATAATTGAATAAAAAAAGGGTATTTTCTTGAAAATCTGACCAACCAATCCCTAGTTTTTGACTTCGAAAAAAGTTAATTTTGAAGGATACTTGTGTGTTAAAGGTATAAAAAAAATATTTATGCTTTTTTTATTTGTTTTTCCTGCAATTTCCAAACAAAATATTTCATTCAGTCGAATCATATTTGCGCAAGATTTACTCACAAATATTATAAATACACTGTAAATGTGGTTAATGTTTAGATTTTTTTACGGATTGTGTGTTGGACATGTAGCCTTGTGGCCATTTTGGTCCTTAGACCTTTTTTCTCAACCACACACATATATACATATAATAAAGCGCTGTGAAAAGTGAACAAAAGCGTTGCATGAATTATGCTCACATTTATTTTAGTTAGAGAAATATTATTTTTATCTTTCCGTTTGATTTTTCCAAAGTGATATTGATTGTTTAGGAAATGTATTTTAAGTTGTATTTTTAGTAAAATGTAGCATTGTATTCGTATACGAATATTGAGAGGAAATCAGTTATGCCAACACTGTCTTGAAGTTAATCACTTTTGTTGTCACAGTTGTAAAAATAAAATATAAACAATTTTAAATATGACTAAATTGGCTGTGGTTTCAAAAACATCTATAAAAAATTGCTTCTGTAAAATATACAAAGTGACTGGTATATACAAAGTAAGAAAACCGTCAAATAAATATTTATTTATAAAGCACAAACGCATATTTGAAATAGTCTAAAGGTCCGAATTAATTTTCTAGAGTAGCCGTATTTTATTAAATTTTATTGATATAAAAAATGTATGTATTGATTTTAAGGTTAGGATGAAATGGAGGGCTCATTTCGAAAGGGATTATTATTATTAAATTAAGAGAAGAATTCTAATAAGATAATAATAAGCCCTTCAAAACTGTTAAAAAGTATTACACTGCTTTTGTCTAAAAGTAGAACCGAATGGTCTTCTATGGACTTTTGCATTTTTAAGATTATTAACATTTCTTGTGCGCTTGTCTTGCACTGTCAAGGCAACGGCTCCAACATCTTGGGTCCATACAGTACGAGAATCTGGAAGAGGTATCGGTAGTAAAATCACAGAACCTTATAATATTCGAAAAAATCGCAGGCATCCTAAAGGATGTCTACTTCTCATTGATTATGTAGCGGCACTTCATCTGGTATCGCAAAGTACCAAAACTGCTATGGCTTTGACCTGTCAGACTATTCTAAAAAAACTTATGCTAAGATTATTAAAGATGGAGCAAATGTCTTGTCTGCATAAAATTTAATTCTTCTAAATTAATTAAAATTGGTGAAGATAAAAAGATCAAACGAATATTAACGGTTTCCAATAGATTTTCAATAGGGTTTAGCAGTCAGTCAAAGGCGGAGACCTCCCATTACAGCCTTAATCAGTATAATAGTGATAAGCGATATTGTTATTTTTTGCGATATTTTATTTTCAGTGATTGATATTTTTAAATCACTGTGATTTTATGTTGCTATTGCATTTATGGCTATTGAATTTATGAGAATTTTTACTCCACATTTTTTTTTATTTTTTTACATTTTCATATTTATTAATTTTAACAATATCCAAAATTTATCTGCTTTTGTCATCACAATTAACTAATTAATAAATTTTGCGTAGATTTAACTGCTTTCGTAATCACCGTACCCAAAATTATCGAAATCGCAACTAAAAGTGCTACTGGGATCACTGAACTGTGATTGCTAATCTCCGAACTGCTATTGCTACAGTGATCGAATAAAAACACTGAACTTCTCTATAGCTACTGTGATAGAACTCAAATTATTGAACTGCCATTGCGATGATTGAAATTCACTGATATTTACAAAAATTGACCGCAGTTGCTATATACGATTTTCAAGCACAGTGATAAAATCAACGTATATATTATAATTATTTCTATTCTGAGTTGAAGCAGCTAATTTTTTATTTTTGTACACTAAATGACGATATGTTGAATCGACTTCGATGACAGGTACTGGCAAGAGTGTTTTCTATCACAATCGCAGGACTAAGGGAGACTTTCTGTCCATATTAGGAGAAACATCTGACGCAAAGGTAAAGGAAAAATAGTAGAATTTCTTAATCGTAATCATCAAGAATTATCAATGTTGTATAAAAGAAGGGAGAATACCTTTTACTTCGACGGTAGAACACTATCTATACATTGAGTACTAAATGTGCGATATATATCTTATACAAATATAAAAAAACTCAAAGCAACTCTTTTCAAAATGTTCTAATTAATACTTTAAGAATTTCACTCACTAAAACAAATGAATACAATCTCTAAAATATATGTTTGTCTGAACTACAAGCAATTTAACCAGGTCAAACAACCACCAGAAGTCGCATAAAAACTTCCAATCTCAACATTGTATCCCCACTCAGCATAAAACAAACAGAAATTTAAAACAAATTGCCACATATTGGACTTTATGAACTGCAAGGTTATAAAATAATATTTCCGAACATACGTTGCGACCTCACCCACCCCACCCCACACACTACGCAAAATCAACGCCTTAAGCAACTCATGCGACCAAAGAAGACAATTAAGTTCGTTATCTCTATCGGCGTAAATCATTTGCGCCAATTTCCGAGAGACTCCAATTAAATGCGACACACAAAGGCCGACAGTGGCAGTGGCAGAGACAGGGAGTGGAGGAGACAACAAGCAATTGCAGGTTTCCAATTTCGAAGCAAATAAATGAACGAGCGAACGTACGAACTACGCGCGCCCAACCCCGAAGCAAGCAAGTGGCATTTAATTGCAAAGCGACAGAGAGACACGCACACAGAATGTCTCCTGTGTACATACAAATATACAGTTATGCAGCAGAAGACTTTTGGGCGCACATATATGGCGGCGTCGCTATGTAAATATGTATGCAAAATATATATACGATAAACAGTTATGGCATATAGCACGCACTTACCGCACATTTCGGCAACGGTCCCTCCGGCATTTTCACCTTCCAACCCAGCAACGGCGGTATGCAAATCAGCGCCGACATTATCCATACGGCGGCAATCATGAAAGCAGCACGCGCCGGTGTACGCGACTTGAGATAGTCCACCGCCTTCGTGATGCTCCAATAGCGATCCAACGAAATCAGACACAAATTCATGATGGACGCGGTGCACAGCAGCACATCCATCGCCGAGTGTATGTCACACCACCAACTGCCGAATATCCAATAGCCCATCAGTTCGTTCGCCAGCGAGAAGGGCATTATGATCAGGCCGAGAAAAAAGTCCGCCACCGCCAGCGAGGCAATAAACCAATTTTGTATGTTCTTCAGCGACTTCTCGGTCGCAATGGCAATGATGACCAGCATATTGCCGACCACAATGATAATCATCAATATGGTCACGATTACCGAAGCAATGACGATTTGCGCCAAGGTATAGCCGCTCGGATAGCGTCCATCCCATTGTACCTCCGTCAGATTGGATGACATATTCGCCGCGGCCAGACTGTTGCCCGTCAACGTTTGATTGCTATAATTGCCCGCGCCACCGCCGCCACTATAGCTCATACTACCGTTATAGAAGTTGCTATTCAAGAAATAGTAACTGTCGTTGACATAATTATTCGGACTAAGCGTAGTGATGGCGCCCTGCAATGTGCTCTCGAGCAGATTTCCCAAACCATATTGATTGGAAGCGCCGCTGCCAGCGACACCCTCAACAGCATCGACGGTTAGTAGTGGCGGGTTGAGTAGTGTTGTTGTTATATTGCTAAAGGCTGTAGGTGCACTGCTGCTGTTGTTGCTGCCGGTGAAGTACACGCTACCGTTACTGCTGCGGGGCGGGGCGGATAAATGTGTGTAGTGTTTGTGTCCGCTGCCACCACCACCGCCGCCGCCGCCAGGCCAGCCGCCCGCCGATGAGGCAGGCGTTGCAGTCACATCGGTGGGACTTGTTGATGAGAATATGGCCAGGAAGTCATTTGTATTGATATTGCCCGTATTGATGTTGCCATTGATATCCGCATCTAATTGGCTATAATCCATTTTGTGCCGTTATTTTGTTCCGTTACTATCGGTATGTTGTTGTTGTTGCAGCCGAGTACTAGTGCTGCTGCTGCGACTTCTCAAATGCTCTTATTGCTGTGTTGTTAGTGCTAGCGGTGGTTGTTGTTGTTTTTGTTCTTTGTTTTTGTTGTTGGTGGTGGGGTTGGTGTTGAATTAATGCGTAGGCGTTTATTACTATTTTGCTATTACTTTTATTATAACTACTGGCAATAATTTATTTATTACTCTAGAAAATTACTTCGCAGACGGGGCGTGTTTCCGCACTTTGGCGTTACCAGTGAGTGTGTATTGTGGTCTCTCTTTTATATTATTAGCCTCGATAAGCATTTCTTGTTGCTTGGGGGCTCGTCGCTGCTGAGCTGCGTTTATCTTTGCATTTAAGTTTATTTTATTGGCAAGAGTACACACACACACAAACACGCTTGACCTTGACGCAGACGAAGTATTATAGTTTTTATTATTATTACTTATTTTAGGTTTTAATTATTTGTTATTAATTATTTATTTACTATTCTCACTTAGTCACTTTTGGCGTAAATTTTTTTCTTCTTTAAAATACACACCATTTATTTTTAATCATCTCTCAATAATTATATATTTTGCACTGTATCGAATTATTTGATTTGTGTGTTGCTTTGGTTCATTTAATCGTGTGGTAGTCATTTCCTATTGATTTCCTTCTTATTTATTTAACAATATTCACACTTTTCATCTGTATTTCATAGTTTTGATCATTTTACACTAACCCGAAATTTGATTTTGTTGAATCTGAAAATAAATAAATTTTAAATGAAAATGATTTGAAAATAATAAATATTTACATAAATATACATGCAAGCTCATATTATCTACTTATAATAAAATTGCATGACATTTTACATATATTTAGATATATATTTGTATAAAAAAAATAAGAAAATTATATACATATATACAATTTTAGTGAATAGTATAACGGTATATAACACAGATTAATTTATAGATTAAATATAAATCAAAAATCCACAATTTCTAGAACAAACATTATTATATTTTCCGCATTTATGTTAAATTTTAATGCTTTGTTTTGAGTAATTATTTTTCAAAGAGCTTAATAAAAATTGATGAAAGTTCTACTTAATTGAAAATATTACCGATTTTAAGTCAGCAATATTTAATAATTAAGGAACTGTCCTAAGCATCCTACAGATAGTAGTTCCACTAACCAAAAGGTAATTCCCAGTACATATACATATACAAATATATGGTATAAACAGATTGAACACTTAGGCCCTTCAGCAAATAACACAATTAGTTAAGGGGCTATTCCAGTGTGACATTTTCAAAAAATCGATTTTTTCCTTTTTTGCTTATTCGATAGTTTATACTTTCAAAAATATCCTGTGAAATCGGCAAGGTCGTATCTTGAATAGTTTTTGAATGGCAGCGTTCTAAAGAGCGACCGCTCGTAGGTATAATCCGCTACAGTCGAAATAATCAACGCGTTTTTCCCGAATCGACTTTTCTCAAAATAGCTGGCATCATAACTTAACGAGAAATTTATCTACTTCAAATTTAAACTGAGTGTACTTGAATGTATTTACTATTAGATATTTTTAATTGGTTGAAAATTGTCAATTTGACATTAAAAAATATACAATTTTTTACCTAAAAGACGACATTTTTTCAGAACTACGCCATTTAGTTAATTTGTGATATTTTTCAATAATCGGATGTCATTGTATAGGAAATACCTTCAACTTTAATAACCTTTTTGAATGCTTTTGTTTCAGCTACTCATTCGGTCGGAATCATGTCAGCAGTTGGGGACCTTTTTTTTTGGCGCCGCCCAAGACAGCCCATAACTCCGTTATTTTTCAATACTATTGTAAAAAAATATGTTAAAATATAGCTGAAAATATACCTTATTATGTCCAAAAAAACTTCCAAATATTCGATCGAGTACTTTCCTTAAAAAAAAAAACACGATAATCGCCTAATTTTTCATGGGTTACACTGGTATGGCCCCTTAAGCAATAGCCTAGCAAAATTGAAAAGGCTGACAGGAAACGAGACGTCACATCAACTAGAATTGGGAGTTAGTGCTTAGTAAATCAATACAGCTATTAGATCTACACCTTTGCTTCCGCCGTTTTCCAATAGATGTCGCCAGGGTCAAGCACTAGTCGATTAAATCGATTAAATCGTTTAATATCGATCTTGGACATTTGTGTCAACATTAACCCAACAAAATATTTGTTGAGATCTGCTTGCATCCCAAACTCAATCACAACTGAAAATGTCACTTTTTGAGCCGAATTCTCGACATTTGCGGGAAATTTTGCTTTTCTTTTTTAATTCCAAGAAAAGTGCGGCTGAGGCTCATCGACATTTGTGACTGTTTTTATACAAAAAAAAACTTAAATTTACAAAAAAAAGGGGGAGTAAAGTTGTAGTTGTAGATAACAAGGATACTACACCTAAGAAGACAGTAACTTTCTCGAATTTAAGTACAGAGTGTGACTTTTGCTTTATTTTAAATAATTAACGAGGATCTTAATCGTTATAGGTTTTATATCTTTAAATTTGATATATGATTGAAAGCGAACCACCTATGAATAATTAACAAATTTTTGAAATTAGCCTTTCCAAACTCTCAGAACTTCTACTTCACTGAATTGTTTTATTTTGCGATTTATATTTATTTCGGTGTGTGGAGCAACTATTTTACGGAGAAATATACAAGGATATTAGCACTAAGTACAGTAGTGTCCTTTATTCATTCATTTCTATACATATATTAGAAATATTGGAATATAGTCAATTTTAATACCGATTTTCACTATTAGGTGGGGTTTATGTCAAAAATTTAATTTTGTTTTAACAATTTAAGACAATACTTTTCGAGCGAATTGTTGTAGATAAATGAATTCGTATTTCAATCATCGATTTGTGGTAGGTCACCACAATTGAAATTGACAACCTTTTGACCACTGTCAATTAATTGTCATTTAATTTGACATACTGAAAACCACGCATTAGTTTGTAAATACAGCATTTCTATGTAATAAATATGCTTATTAATTAATTTATTATAAAATGAATTTATGAAACATGGCGATTCTTTTGCCATCTATGTACATATAGATTCGATTTTTTAGTCGACAATTAATTGAAATATCGTAAAGCTGATATTCAAATATGAAAATTTATTGCATAGAAAGATGTAAAATAACACAAGTGCCATTGATGGAACATATTTTTAGTCTGAATACTTTATTAATAAAAATGCTGTTTTGATATGAACTCTGATAAAGCATTGCTTCTAAAGGAATTATATGGGCGAACAGGAAAGTTCTTAAAGAAATTTAAAGAGATTTCTTTCATGTATTCTTTGAACATGTTCTGAGATATTCTCGAAATTTCATAGGTTAGGTCATTATAAATAACATCATTAAAAAAAAGTTTGATAATTATTTATTGAACATTTTTAACTAAATAAAAGGAAGTCTATGATATTGGTAAGAATATTACACATGAATAAAGCTATGAATTATAGAAAATAAATTTTTAAATTTCGCAGTGCATTAAATACACAATATAAATACCGATTTGCATCAGTATTTCCAATCGAAAAAATACTTAAGCCATTTCTCTTTTAAATTTCTCAATTTTCTAAAAAAAAAATAATAAACTGGAAAAGCAAAAAAAAAATTCAACTATCTTATATACTAAAATTTAAACGAGTATTGAAATATCTAAAATAAAAAATTACTTTTGTGATTTCCGTTAATCAAGAGCACTCGTTCAAAAATTACTCGACAAAAAAAAATGTTGTGTAAAAAGTGTAATTATTAGATTATATCGCTAAGCAGCGGCTGATTGACGGATTTCCACACGACTGATTTGCTTAAAAAATAACCAATTTTTACATAATACAACTAAAGTGCTTTGTAAATATAATCGTTTTAATCGCTTAATTGTACTACAAAACTACCAACAAATAATAGCGTTTAAATTGTGCAACCAATTCCACTTTACTTACATGCAAATACTATGTAGTGAACTGCTATTATTTTACGTTTAAATTAATTAATTTATTTATTTTATTTTACTTTAATTACGCTATTTGACTAATTTTAATTTATTTTAATTAAATTCTTTTTTTTATTTTGTTTACACGCTAGACGCTAGTGATTACCCGTTTTTCACCGAAACTTGCGTTCATTCAAGTAGACTAAGTATGGCTATTGCTTAATAATTAGCTAATTACATATTTCTATTTTATTTTTTTTTCTGTTTGTTTTTGCTTTTGTCAATCGCTTATTTACAAGCATAGTAGAAATATATGCTGACGTTTCCTGTGCTGCTGTGAGGAGCACACATTGAAAGTGGAAATCAATAATTAATAATGGAAATGCACATGCTAGCTAGCTCATAAATGTATTGAGGTGTCTGTATGTGTGTAGGGCTACATAATAACGGTTATTTTTAGTCTGTCATCTTTAGCCTTTTGAGTTTTTGCTTATTTACAGTTATATATATATACATGGCTAAGTGTTTTAGCACTGGCGCGGCTGAAGTGGGCCTATAGCGCTGCTTTTTTTGTTTGTGTGCTTGTCTGTGTGCGCGCTATTGACGTCGCTGGCATTTCAGCACTCACAGCCAATCGTCTGGCTAATCAGCTCAACAGCTGTTCAATGTTGCTGTTTTTATTAAATACATGCCGGCTGCTGCCTATTTTGTGATCGGCGCGATTTATTAACAAACACACACACGTGTATATTATAATGGCTATAGGGATACTTTGTATGTATTGATTTGTATCTGCTTGGTAGTTGTTCAAAAATAAATAAATGCGCATATAAATTGCTGTTTATATTGAAATAAAATTTTTCAAATTATTGGGTGGATTTTTTGTGATTAAAAAAATGTGTTGTTGTATTGTTTATTTTATTTCACATGTCTTTTTAAAATTTTGTTATTTTAATGCAATTGTATTTTTCATATTTTTTTGTAATTAAAAGAAATTGTTGTTGTATTGTTTATTTTATTTCACATGTCTTTTTAAAATTTTTTAAATTCATTTTTTTATTAAATTTTTTTTTGGAAAAATTTGTCGAAATTTTTTCTAAACTTTTTTAAAATTTTTTTAAATTTTTCCTGTTTTTATTTTTGTATTTCTTGCAACTTTTTTCTTGTATTTCAATTTAATTAATTATTTTTTTGAATTTTTTTTCGTTTCGTTCCAACCACTTAAGCGCCGTGCGTAACCTTCAATGTTATTAGTCTAACGGTTAATGTGCTTGAAATGATTGTGTATTGTGCGTGATTAAATGTTGCTTTTATGCTGCTAGGCTTTCATTTCTACCACAAACTTTCAGTTTCTCTTTTCTAAAGCATATTTTTTATTGCTTTAAAAATATTTTCGCTCGCTTGTTGTTGCTAGTGTGTGTGTGTATTTGTGTTGTTGCTAGTTTCAATTACTATTTTCCGCGTACAATAAATTTTCCGTAACACATGTACTGCGTTGGCACATTTCAATGCCGTACGCTAGCCGCATACTATTAATCAAGCATTTTCCAATACAATATCCATTTAGAATTCACGCGGCGCGCCCACTTTTACCAAAAAGCGCGCTTTGATCGCGCCGTTTTATTAATACATTTATTTATTTGTGTGATTTTTTATTTTATTTTTTTTTCTTTTGTTTTGTTGTTGTTTTGTAGTTGTTGTTGCATGTTAGTTTTGCGCTAAAATTTCGCACATTTCGCCTTTTCTCACTTCATATTCCGCTTGATTGCATTTTACTTTGGAAACTCAGCACTTTTTTAATTGATTTTGCGAAATATTTGTAATTTCTTTGCTTATTGGCAGCGATATATTTCATTCACTGCATACACCGACTATCGACACACGCGGCGCATATAGCGCAAATATTTCACAGGTATTTTTGATATTTTCGGTATTTTCGCGCATTTTTTTCGGCGTGTTCGTGTTCGCATTGCCATGTACAGCGTGCGCGCCACACAATTTATTTTTGTTTATTTATTTAGGTGTTACAATTTGTGGACTCACAATTTTTTATTGTTTTTGTTGTTGTTTTCCGCAATTTTGCAATTTCGCCAAAAAATTTTTCTTAGAAATTTTCACATAAAAATTGCGGCAAAACAATTTGCGTAAGCGGAAAAACCAATAAATTTTAGATAGAAACGGAAGCGCTGACAGCATATAGGCGCTTATAAGCGGAAGTAAGCGATCGCGACGCAGACACACACACACAGCTGAGCACGCGTGTAATGTAAGCTAGTGGTCACTACAGCACCACAACAAAGATAACTAGCAACATCATTATCATCGCTTTCAGCATCATTTTGTTAGTTTGTAGCAACAACAACAACAATAAAAAGTATCAAAATTTAGAGCGTTGCTATTGAAGCGGCAAGCTATTGACTAACGGAAGTCTTAGTAACCGTGTTGTATTTATACTTGCCACACGCACACAATAGACACTTCAGCGCTTACCACAAGAAAAAAAATTAATTTATTTCAATATATATGTGTGTGCGTGTTCTCACAAACGATTAATACACAAAATATTTTTTTATATATATTTATATATAGCATATGTATGTGCACTACTTGTTTTTAATCTTACAACTTTAATTTCAATTACAATTTCAGTTTATTGTTTGACGCGTAACGCGAAGCAACCGCCAACAGACGTTCGCACCATTTGAATTGCACATCTTAACTGAACTCAACTCGAATCTCGAGCAAATCGCCGCCGCCGCCGCTGTGTATCGCTGTATCGCATTGTACTGAACCGAGTTGAACTGCACTGAACTCAAACGAAATGAACCACCAAATGGAGATAGGTATTTGTACGAATGCGACACACATACACATACACGAGCACTTGTGTGTTAGCGTTGATTCGGCTCCAGGCACGAAGGGATATGTTTTTTGTTAGATTTCTGTTTTTCCTCGCTTTTTACGTTCCACAAACTGCAGAGGAAGTCTGTATGCGACACAACATTGTATTCATTGGGTATGCCATGGCGTATACGTTCCACACATGCAGATTTCCCAGCGAGAAGGGTAATTTTTGTGTACACAGTGGTTTGAAGTGCTGATAAATGTGGTTCAACATATATTTATATACGAATATTGATATATAAATTAGTTTTGATGAGTAACTATAAACACTTTTTAAATTAAAAAGAATACCGATATCATTTCGAGAGTGCTGCTTAGATGGGATATACCTTTTTTTTCTCAAAATGTAGCTATATATGAATTTACTTGTACCTAATCGGCATATATTATAAGCATATTATAGATCAGCGCCGATATAGTGGAAACTACTACTGTTCTATACTACCTGGTTATACATATATTATATTGAAACTATATATATGTATGTTTTCTTTATAAATATCTATTTTTTCTAGTATTGATTACTATCTTAAACCGATGTTGATCATTAAATATTATCAAATATTGAAACAGTTAAGGGATAAGCACAAATTGTTTCGTAACAAGTCTAGAATACGGTAGTAAAGAAAAGAAGGAGCTGTTCTTAGTTGGCAGCTGGACTCTTTAACCGTGCTTCTCTCAAAACTGTGTTTTTTAAACTTTACTCCATCGTATCCCAAAACCGGCTTGACCGAATTACTTGGTTTGTAGGGTCCTCTCAGCACACGCTCTATTATTATTCCAAAAATCCCAAAATTTCTATGTTTTTTTTGAAAAAAATTTAAAAAAATCGTAAGTTTTTGTACTCTTGCAACAAAGTTGCTAGAGAGTATTATAGTTTTGTTCACATAACGGTTGTTTGTAACACCCAAAACTAAACGAGTTAGATATAGGGTTATATATACCAAAGTGATCAGGGTGAAGAGTGGAGTTCAAATCCGAATGTCTGTCTGTCCGTCCGTCCGTCCGTCCGCCTGTGCAAGCTGTAACTTGAGTAAAAATAAAGATATCTTAATGAAACGTGGCACAAATATTCCTTGGGACCATAGCAAGGTTGCTTTCGAAAATGAGCAAAATCGGACCACTGCCACGCCCACAAAATGGCGAAAACCGAAAACACATAAAGCGCCATAACTGAGCCCTAAATAAAGCTATGGAAAATTTGGTATGAAGGATCGCACTATGAATGGGCATAGTTGGATGTAATTTTTTTTTGGAGGTGGGTGTGGCCCCGCCCCCTACTAAGTTTTTTGTACATATCTCGCAAACCAATAGAGCTATATAAACCAAACTTTCTGCAGTCGTTTTTTTTAGCCACTTCTTAATACAGTCCAAAAATGAAAGAAATCGGATAATAACCACGCCCACCTCCCATACAAAAGTTAGGTTGAAAATTACTAAAAGTGGGTTAACTCACTAACGAAAAACGTCAGAAACACTAAATTTCACATAAGAAATGGCAGATGGTAGCTGCATTCCATTTCTAAAAATCGCCGAAATCGGACCATAGGTTTTCAAGGCCCCATATATCGAACATGAGGACCTCGGTGCTTCTAACTTAATGTTAGGGTTTCCAACTTTCGATGGACTTTATACAATATATATGACGAATATGTGGGTCAAATTGTGTATTATATAATATTAATTAAGTTAAATAAATAAATTGCGAGAGTATAAAATGTTCGGTTACACCCGAACTTAGCCCTTCCTTACTTGTTTTTTTTTTTCAAATTTCTACCAAATCTGTCAAATTTGGTCGTAGTGCATTCCATGCTTTTAAGCTGGCAGATTAAAACATCGCTCATATAAAGTGATATATTATATATAAAAATAATCAGGATGATGAGTCGAGTTAAAATCTGGATTTCTGTCTGTCCGTCCCTCCGTGCGAAACTCGGTACACATCTTCTTTAGGATCGTGAGAGAAAATGGTCGAAATCGGACCACTGCCACGCCCATAAAATGGTGAAAATCGAAAAAACGTAAAGTGCAATAACTAAGCCAAATAAAAAGTTATAAAACTAAAATTTGGTACAAAGGATCGCACTATGAAGGGCCATAAATGCCAAACATTAGCTCAGGAACTACTCGACCGAATTCAATGAAATTTGAAATCGAAATCGGTTCACAACCAAGTAAAGCGTCCCATATGAATCAATTTCGAGTTCCATCTGATTCGTTCACTTTACAATATATACATAAGGAACCAATGAAGACTGCGGAATAGAAGTTTACACAAATACTATATTTGAGCTGTGGCATCACTTGTGAAAAAATTGTCGAAATCGAACTATAACTTTTCAAGGTCCCCGATATCGAACATGAAGAACTCATTACATAAGGGTAATTTTTCACCGAAAATATCGGTAAATCTCTCAGATATTTTAATGTAATTCAGAGCGAATCTTTTTCTTCTAATAGTGTGTCTCTGTACCAAAAATGGTTGAAATCGGGTCATAACTTGCTGTAGCTCCCATATACCTTATACTCGAATTATCAAAAATCCCGTGGGCTCTATACTGCATATATATCTTAATCCAATGATGGGAGCCTATAGTAGCGGATCTAGTATATCTTGGTGGGGGAAAATTAGTGAAACCAGTCGAATATCAACCAGCTGGGCAAAGGCACCTTCCCAATTAAGGGGCCGGACATTCCAGGTGCATAGCTTCAAATCCTGACCATTAAAACGTTTGCAGGGGTTGTCATTAAAAGGGGAGTTTCTCATCCGAGGCTTCCATCGATTTTTCATTGGAACTTCGCTTTTATGTGGTGGGTCCCAAACCCAACGAACAACCGCAGAAACGGGTTCGCCTTCTCCCTTTAGCTCGATTCCAAACGGATGTCTGTTGGATACCCAGAGGATACTTGGTCAAAAACCGGAAGTCGTGAGCTGCTTGAACCATGAGGAGAAGAATCGTTTCTGGTCACTCCCAAGTGAATGGAAGTCAGAAACTTTCCTCACTTACGAGAACTTCTACATATGACCCCATCCCCCTTTCGAGAATACTGAGTACAAAAAAGAGACAATTCACAAAGAAATCATTGCTCAGTGTCAGGGTGCTTTCTAAAACCAAATTTTTGGTGTAGTTAAAGCTGTATGTGGCCCTAAATTGAGAAGCCGTCATAAATAAAGATTCCGTTAGATGAGAGATTAGACGAAATTTAGGAAATATATAAGTAATAATTGACTACATGTATGTCAAACTCTACAAAATCTCAAATATCACATTAAATTTTTGTTTAATTACTTTCGAAAACTCTTTGAATATAACCTGTAACCCGTTGAGTGTAAGCAATATTCCAAAAAACCAGGTTAGAATACCTTTGTTATACATATACCCATCAATAAGCGAGATAAATACAAGAGTATATCGGTAAAAAAACTGGCACAGCTGATGTATATTCATAACGGTATATACGTATATAAGAACATATATATTTACTATAAGCACATATAAAACATGAGGCATACTGTTGCTGCCACAAGCGACTGCCTGACTGAACGCTACAACATTCATTCTTCACCACACGAGCAACAGTAGGGAAATTTTCGCAGTGAATAGCATCCACAAAGCACAAAGCTTTTGAGTGTCGAACCGAAGTGCGTGAGAGTGAGCGCCAGCACTTGTACTCTTCCGCTCAAAAGCTTCCACCGGATTTTCCGAAAGTCCGAAAACGTGACCGAAAGCGAAATGCTAACAACAAATACACGCACACATATACATATATATGTATATTAAAATATTAGATTGCCATTGGCTATGCGAGTACGATTTTTCACGTTCAGATTTAGATTTATATATATATGTATATATATTAGTAGTATATGATATATGAGTATTTATAGCGCTGATAAGCGCGATGTGTTTGTCTGTTGGTATGTCATTAATGGTGCACCGAAAATAGCTGCACAAGTAAACGCTAGCAAAAGCAAACATTTTAACTATGCGCTATGCTATGAAAAGGCGAAAGCATGAAAAGCGCGTTGCATTAAGCAACTGCTGGTGACTGCTAGCTAGCTCGCTGTGTTTGCTTCAGCATCCATTTCATTGTTTGTTCCGTTTTTGTTTTGTGTTTGCATTCGCTTTGGCTTCATCCTAGCGTCCTTCACTTCACTTTCAAGTCAGTCAACAATACACGCATTTATACTGTTATTATATCTAAGTACATATGTATTTGTGAACAATGATTTCCACACACATATACATGCATATGCATACATATGTACACATACAGTTCTATCAACTAAAGCAAAGTCTGCAGTTTCATTCGTGCAATATTGTTCTAAAAAAGGTCACTTTCATTCTCTCTTTGTTGCTGCTGTTCTTGCAATTGTTGTGTTCTGTTGGCGTCGCCTTTGTTTACAACTTTCTGCTTGCTTAAGCGCTTTCAACTCGCACCCTCTCGCACATTGTCGTACATATGTATGCATGTTTATCGGTGTGCATGAGTACATATGTTCGGCGACACTTGCCATTCGGTCTGCCTACAAGTGGATTCTGCTGTTACAAGTTGCATTTGTCCGCCAGTTGTTGGTCACTTGTTTGTTAGGTCGTTTGGTCAGTGTGTAATTCCCAGTTGAAGTCTATGTTTTTAGAGCGGCGTCAGAGAGCAATAAATACAAAGACACATGTACTCATATGTGAAAGTATTTACTGCATTGTTGCTAATTTCTTTGCTAGCGTGTAAATGACAAAGTTTTCCGGCTAATAGCAATTACGGTGTAGTGCTTAGAAGTGCCCTCTAACATTACAAAATTCTTGGATTCAAAGCCAGTTTCCGACAAACATTGACTGAACTTCTTCGAATAACAGTCGTGCTTCTTCAAGAGATGGCAAGCCTTCTAATATATTTCTGCTGGAAGCAAGCTTGTTCTATCAAGAAAAAAACCGTATGGAATCAAATATGGAGAAAATCTCGATCAATTAATTGGCAATTATGGGTTTATTTATAATAGGTAAATCAAAATTTTAAAACGCGTTTAGAATATCGAACATTGCAGGTTAAAACTAAAGGTCGACTATTACTTAAATATTTAAATATCTTATTACAGATTTTATGTAAATAGATTATCTAATAAGGGTGAGTTTAATTAATACCACTGTCTTTACTTCATCTTAAAAGTTAGTCTAAAAGTTAGGTGTTTTTCTTAGACGTGTGGTTTTTAATGAGGCAATAGTGGTATTCCGATCAGTTCTGTTAATTCGCGTATTTTGTTTTTGTAAAATAAAAAAGTATCGTTCTATCGAGTAACGAAGTACCAGTCTGACAAGCATGAGAATTTTTTTCGTTACTTGGTAACATCAAATTTTCTATTTGTTTTGCGTCATTGCCTAAAAAATCCCTAAACTGAAACATAGTAATAAAGTGTGGTTAAGTGCTTAAACGAAGTATCAACTAAGGAATTACCAAATTAACAGGTTCGATTTGAATACCCCTGGTACATACTTTTTTCGAAGTTGGTCTCTTTGACTTGTACAACTATTGACCGACTTATATGAAAGAAAGTAAGATTCTCACTGAATTTGGTTGGCATTCTATTAGAGTCAGAAAGTATTCCACAATTCAAAACTATTTTTTTAATAAAATTTGTAATTATTATACTGATGAACTGGTGGACAATAATGCTTTTTGTATTCTTAATAGCCTTTTCACACAGACAAATTAATTGATCAATTAAAATTTTGATTGAGAAACCAGTTTTTGCTCTTCAGACTGCCTGCTATTCGATAACCGATCAGCTGTTATACATTCTTGTTTCTGTTTTTCATAAAAAGTTGGTAAGATTCATCAGCTGATTGCTATTTTATTATTTTTTTCCAGCAGCGACATCTTCTGTCGTTAATCGTGAACAATAACTCGCAGACAAAGAACGTACATATAAAATCAGAGATGCATTTCATTTTCAAGTCGATTCAATTAAAAATAAATTTAAATTTTTATTTTGTATGGTAAAACGATCTTAATCAGCGGTTTAATCGAGCAGATGCCGGTTAATTGATCAATCAGCTCCTGTGTGAAAAGGCTTTTAGTTAGATTCCTCACTCATCACCCTCTAGACTCGAAACATTTGCCGTGGACAGTGTTGAACAGAAAGATGTGAATCTCGTCCTCAGAGTTCATTGTACCTCAAAAGGCAGGACTGTGTATTCATACAAATTTGTATGAAGTTAAGGCTTTTAAGATAAACTACGTGCTATAACAAATACAAACTCTTGAAATTATTTGTATAGCAAATGAATAGCTGAGGTGTCTCGCCTATTTAACAGTACTTATTCACGAAAAAAGTTAATTACTGATGATGAAATAATTATTATTCACAATTTAATAAATAGTTACGTTCAACAACACAAAGTTCCAGCCCCTAGCACTAGTCAAAATATAAATTAGCGGTATATTTATGATTTCAGTCATATTTCTCAACATATGTATGAAACTGATCTCGAACTGCACTTAGATTAAACTTAAATAATTTAAACTAAATGAAGTCAACTTTAGATGAGGTCCTATATTAGATTTTCTCAATCAAAATAGGAAAATTGAAATTCTTATTCTTATTGGCTCTATGCTGTCACATATGCCTACCGTCTGTTCTACAGAAGATGTTCCGTACTCGATGAGTCAACATCCGCCTGCATGCACTAAACGAAAATTTTACTAAGAAAACACGCTGATGTCATGCTTTGAACAGATAATCCCAGTCATTAATTTTAGTAATGAGTATAAATTAAAATTCCAGGAAATTAGTTCAGAGATTTTTGGCGACATCTAGGCGTTTCCGCTTGCACATACACAAAGCTTTTATGCTTCACACACACAACAACAACTTGAGACTTGATGGTATGTATGAGCAAGCACATGAAAAATAAAATAAAAATACACACAAAAGCATGAAGATCCATTCAAGTTCATCCAGACAATTTAATTGGTTTTATTTGAGTTTGATTAAATTGGAAATAAAGTTGGTCAACAATTTTTTCAACAATTTGCCTTCGGATCATCCCGTTGCATGAGGCGCAGACATATTGTGTCTTCAGATGTGGTTGTGCTGCTTGTGGGTGCACGTCGTTGTTGTTGGTTGAAGCTGTGGCTGTGTTTGTGTGTTTCTTATCGACTTTAGACTTCACTGGCCGTCACTCAAGCTCGTCCATTCACAGGCCTTTTATTGTGTGTTTTGCTGCTGTGTCGGTATGTAAATGGCCAACTTGGCCTCAGCAATCGGCGCACCGCTCGGCATGGTCTACTTGTCTGTTGTGTTCTCTAGGTGGTTGTTTTCAACTTTGTTAATTTAATTATACTTTTTCCGACTATGTGCCACAAAATCAATCTTCATTTAAAAATCAATTTATTACAATGTTTGGGTTCTATTTTAATTTCCTTTTGACTTTCGCCATTTAAACTCTCCACACTTGGGCAATATTGCAGAATGCGGTGGGGTATTGGTTAAGCGGTCTATGGTGACTGCAAGTTTTATCTTTATAAATGACCTTGTGGTTGTGTTTCAAGCATTAAGATAGATTAAGTGGATATTAGACTGAAATTATTTATAATGGGTTTTGGAATGAAAAAATATTTTTCTAAACATTTTAACAAATTGTGGGATTTCTATTGTTTTGATTTTTTTGGTTTGAAAAACTTAGGTTCAGTGCTATTGAGGACATATTATCATACTCGATCGAATTAAAGAACTCGAACAAAATTGGTAATTCCACCAGGAAAAAGACCTCTGGGGAAGATAAAAATAACGGTTATTTCGGTCTTTCAGACCGTTATTGAAAGCTATAATTCGGAATCCGCTTTAATCAACAAGTCTAACTTTCTCGAGCAGACGCAACACAACGATGAACGAGTTTGCTCGGCCAGAAAAGCCGTTTTCATAAACTGCCGAAGTTAAGCTGCTTCCACGGTTGTTTGAAACCCTGGACTTTGAAGGAACGCCTAAGGTGTTGGAACACAGGGTATACCATAGAATTAGTTTTTAGTAGTGTGACTCGAGAATATGGCAGAATGCAAATCATTCGCATAGAAAGATGAAAAGCTAGGATGTTGTCTTTGAGATTGCAGAGATTCCAGACTTCAGCCGATTGAAATGGGATGGAACTGGGAGGCAAAACGCTTTACAATTTTATCACCAAGATGTTAAATGGTGCTAAGGCTGGACTCATTCAGGGGTAAAATGAGCCAAAATGAGCCCAACGAATACATAAGTCCAACTGCTTGCGGTCAGCTGTTCTTGCGACCTCCCCTTTCAAGTACTAAATCGATCAAGATGCTTTTTACTACAATAACAATTCTTGGAAAATACGCGAAGTAATCGGTTGCAACTCAACATTTGCCAACCATAAAATAGACGCGTTCGGTATCTTTCCAAACCAAATCCAAATTTTTACAAACGGTTTTTTTTTTCTTTGAATACTTGGTACCCTACTAGTTCAATGGGTCAAATGTATTTTATAGAGGAAGAAATAATCCGATTAGCGAGACATAGACACACTCATGACATCTTTGTCGAGCCACCCACTTAGAGTAACTAGTAAAGAAAAATAAGAATACTTTTTAATTTTCGAAAGACAATATTTTAGACCAGCTTAATCCTAGGTTTAAAACAGTCTTTGAGCGAAAACATTGGCTGGACATTTAAGAATTATTAAAGCTTCAAGATCTCGTGAAAATATTCGTACACATTTTCTAGATGTGGAGTCAAGCTTCTTATACAAGGTCCGATACACAAAAATCGAAATTCCGATAACATTCTCTAAAAAATCACAAATAGTTTCAAATACAACACTGCAAACTATTTTGCGACCCTACACAACACTCACTCACACTTCCAATGCGACCAAATATTTCCATTGGGCACTCTCAGCACAACACACTTCAAAAACAATTCGGTGATTTTCATAATTTTTCAATTTTCGAAAATTCACTTAACGAAAAATGCCACTTTTCCTCATTACTTGCGCGAGTACTTGAGAGCATGTGTGTCAGCATGTGTGCCCCACCCGTCCACTTTGCACCATATGTATGCATCAAAAGCAAAGTGCTGAAAGAAAAAACAACAACAATAACAATTTCATCAGCCGCGTAGCGTTGGTATAAAAGCGGGACACAGGCGCTTGGACGCCTCAGTTGTCGGGCGGAATATGCGGTTCATAGCATTTCAACTAACCAAGCAGCTAAACGCTTAACGCCAAAATAATAAAAGATTATAATTTAGTTGTCTTAATCTCAAAGCAAGCTAACGGAACAATTCAACGATACGAATTTTGAAAACTTAAAAACTGTCGTTCGTGTTTTTGCCAACAATTTGTTGTAGTTGTCGTTGTTGTCAACCGGTCATCAGCTCACACACTCGTTAGTCGCATTCCCGGCGCGGAGGAGCCTTGTCGGTCGGTTGTGTCGCAATTGTTTATTTAATTTCTCGCTGTTGTTGCTGACTTTGTTGTTGTTTGCATACCCTCCACTGTGACATCGCCTGGGTCCAAATCATTACTCATTGCTGGCAGCTGGCATTTTGGAACATCAAACAAAAACAAACAAAGGCGAAAGCACGAGTTGCCACGAAACCGAAACATGCGTTCACCGGCATTAGCATTTGTCATATGCGTGGCGTTGGCCATGGTCTTTATGACGCAGGCGGAACACAATGCGCATTGCAAGGAACTGAGTAAGCAAATGATCACGAAATTAAATTGACAAAATGTCAACGGCAACATGTTGCTTTCCTTATTATCTGTGTCAGTTGAAAAATCGTATGGCATTCAGCTTGATCTAGTATGTGTCGTGTTGGAATGTGAGATATGTGGGGAAGGGCAATGTACCAATCAGGGACTCAATAGATCTGATTAAGGAATGGAGGACGTCCAGTGTTAGGAATTAGAGAAGTAATATCTTCCATATCCATTTTAGCGCTCAGCTCACAGGGAACTAAAGCTGAGTCAGTGTTTAAGAGGTAACTGAATGTGGAATTAAAAATAGTATCGATCTTTGCAAACCCTGCGAAAATATTCTCAAGTTCCTCGTGTTTAAAAAGAGCTTATACCTAATAGATGAACTCCAACTATTTTAATAAACTTGAGAAATATCCCTAAGGGAACGTTAGTTTCGAGGCCTTTTGTAAGAATTATTTCTATAATGAAGGAAAAACGTTCCTCCGGTATGAAAAAAAAGGAAAATTTACTTTCGCTTTGGAAGGCTCGACAAAATGGGAGATTTTTTGTTGCAGTATTAAAACCGAAATTATTTCCGAAAGGCTGCCGTGCTGAATCTGGATTCTTTGCAAGTAGGTACGGCCGATTAATATGGAAACGAGAGGGAAATATATAGAGTGGAACTTAAATAAACCAAACGGAAACTTGGTCGTTCTAAGTCTAGACTAAAGCGATTAGCTGGATGTCATAAATTAGCTCTTATATGAGAGCCCAGTCCGTCATTAATAGTGGGTTTCCATTATTAATGAATTAACCGATTTTACCAATTGCTAATATCCAAACCGAAAAGACGTCCTCCTCTAAATTTTTAGCTTATATTCTCTACAACCTTAGAAATCAAGAGATGTCTTTAAAGATTCTAACAATAAATTAAACATTTTTAAAGTTATTCCATTTAAATGGTGCATCCATGAAAATCTGCTTTAGAAGCCGAAAAAAGTGTTTTTTTTAGCAATTTTTTTTGAAAGGGAAGGAAATGATTGCAGTAAACGGAATTTTAAGACGATAGTGTACAATATTTAAGGCTTAAAAAACAATATTTATTATTAAAAAGTATTTAAATTTTTTCAAAGTTGTAAGTATTTTTCTTGAGCGCCTGGAGTCTGCACTTGTAAATCGGTGCCGGTGATGGAGATCGATGCATCTGAAACAGTCGAACCAATTTTTTTTTTTAATTTTTATAAGTTTCTTTTCTTTATGAACTAAAAAAAAATACCGAAGAAGTTATAAAATTCCAAATTTTTGACTTTAAGTTGCAAAACAAGTAGTTTAAATAATACTAAATAATACTTTTGTCCAACTTTTTTAGTTCAAATAGAAGATAATTTAATACTGAAGCTAGATCACTTTGGTTTTTTTCGATCGGACATATATTCTTTTTGCTATCGCCGGCACCGTGTTCTAACACTTGTGAAAATGAAAACTCGAGAAAACGCGCTTTAAAGGTCTGCCTGTCTCGGCCACTAAAACTGCTCAAGCTTCGAAAATATGTCGAATTGACCTCTGGATTTTTAAAGACATATTCTAGGATAGTTTTGGAAGAGATTTAAAACAAAACAAAAAAATCGATTTTTTTAAGCCTGTAAAGCAGACTAATTGTCGCTTTTTGGTTCAAATTATTTGCAAAACCTGAGACTCAGGAGACTTTTCTACAGATATCACTTTATTAACATAATTACTTTGGTTGAATCTCTTGTCTCGAAAAAACGCATAGTCATTTCGGTTCTATTCCTGCTAGTCTCTCTTGCTAGGATGGAAAGATTCGATTTTACCCGTGTCTTCTTCCCAGCAACTTGTACAACTTATATTGTTCCCATACAAAACAATATGTTTTTGGTCTTTACCGAAATGGATTCCAGTGCTTTAGTTTTTGTCTTTGTAAAAACCAATTGATACATTTACATTTGGATAGATCGGTTAAAAGTTTTTTTTATTGAGCAATTGAGAGATACCCCAAGCTATCCTTGACATATGTCAAATGTTTTTTTATTCAAATATTTATTTTGAGTACTCTTATGCAAGCAAAACAATATTGTATTTAATATAACCCAGTATATATTCAATGAAGCACTTGTTATAATGATCTCACTGCATCAAGATGCACGAATCACTGGATGAACATAAACCTCATGAAAGAAAGAAGAATATATCCTCTGCATAAAAAGTGGATGAGTCAAATGTAAAACTCGCATTGCAAAATGCACGAAAATTTTGTAAAATATTTCAGTCTAAAAATATGACTATAATTACTTAATACACATTTCCGTCAAAATGCCACCAATCTAATCAGGAAATTCCATTTCCGCAACTAGTGCAATTTCTAGTTAATTTCGTACTTGACTTAGCTCATTGATCTCTCTTACAGCAAATTGCTGTCAGCTAACTACTAGTACAGATCTATTTAATATATTTTTGAATGTCCATTAATATGTATGTCTATATACATACATTTATTAGAGGATTTGTCTTTCTGCTTAAATGCAAGTTGTGGTTTTTCATATTTTTCGAAAAATATATTATTTATATAAAGGGTGATTTTTTAAGAGCTTGATAACTTTTTTAAAAAAAAAACGCATAAAATTTGCAAAATCTCATCGGTTCTTTATTTGAAACGTTAGATTGGTTCATGACATTTACTTTTTGAAGATAATTTCATTTAAATGTTGACCGCGGCTGCGTCTTAGGTGGTCCATTCGGAAAGTCCAATTTTGGGCAACTTTTTCGAGCATTTCGGCCGGAATAGCCCGAATTTCTTCGGAAATGTTGTCTTCCAAAGCTGGAATAGTTGCTGGCTTATTTCTGTAGACTTTAGACTTGACGTAGCCCCACAAAAAATAGTCTAAAGGCGTTAAATCGCATGATCTTGGTGGCCAACTTACGGGTCCATTTCTTGAGATGAATTGTTCTCCGAAGTTTTCCCTCAAAATGGCCATAGAATCGCGAGCTGTGTGGCATGTAGCGCCATCTTGTTGAAACCACATGTCAACCAAGTTCAGTTCTTCCATTTTTGGCAACAAAAAGTTTGTAGCGATCGCCATTCACCGTAACGTTGCGTCCAACAGCATCTTTGAAAAAATACGGTCCAATGATTCCACCAGCGTACAAACCACAGCAAACAGTGCATTTTTCGGGATGCATGGGCAGTTCTTGAACGGCTTCTGGTTGCTCTTCACCCCAAATGCGGCAATTTTGCTTATTTACGTAGCCATTCAACCAGAAATGAGCCTCATCGCTGAACAAAATTTGTCGATAAACACATTTCGAACCGAACACTGATTTTGGTAATAAAATTCAATGATTTGCAAGCGTTGCTCGTTAGTAAGTCTATTCATGATGAAATGTCAAAGCATACTGAGCATCTTTCTCTTTGACACCATGTCTGAAATCCCACGTGATCTGTCAAATACTAATGCATGAAAATCCTAACCTCAAAAAAATCACCCGTTATTTATTATTATTTGCTTTGTTTGTTTTGTTTTTGTGTTTTCTTTTCCCCCGCTTACATTTACTCAGCACTTATTCGATGGAAAAATTCGAAACTGTGTGCATTTATTGAAAACTGTCAGAAACTGTGTCAAGTACATAATTAGAAAGTGATGAAATTTTTTTATTTGCCCAAAATGAGTGAAATTGTGCATACAGTTGGAAAGAAAAGACAAAAAAATAAATAAGAGTGCAAAGCTTAAAGGCTTTGTGTGCGGTTCCAAAATTGTTTGAGTATCAGCATGTAAAATTTGTTGTGTAATTTGGATTATTTTTGAATTATATCTTCAAAGGTTTATTTTAATTATTTATTTTTTTTTTTTTTAATGACATGCATGTGTTAATATACCAAGCAAAAGTGCAAATTTAAGCTATTCAAAGCTTTCATAAATTTTTGCAAATAAATAAATACAAGTAATTTAAATAAACTATAATAATTTCTGTACGTTTTGCGGTTAGTCAGCGGACAAAAATATTTTTTAATGTCTATGGCATAAATATTTAAACCGTAAAAGTGTGAAATATACTATTTATTGAGAAAGCTTTTAAAAACCTATTTGGAATAAGAAAAATAAATAAAAATATTTAAAATAATTTATATTATTCAATGTTCATAGCTTTCATAAGCATTCTTATTCTTATTTATTTGCACAAGTTTGGTTTTGGTGAAAAAATAATTAAAAATCAAGCCAATTTAATTATATTAAAAAAATTACATACGAATATATATACACTGTGTTTCGGAAGGCCTTTAGTCTACAATTATTTGGCATACATACGTACTAATTGTCTGTCCATAAATATATATTCAAAGTATTACAAAATTTATAATTATCTATCTGACCCCTGGCCCTCTGTTAGTTCAATAAATTTATTAGCGAAGTTAAATGAGAACCCTAGTTATGAACTCTGTGAACGATTTCGAAAAAGCTCATCAAAGAGTTATTGGGACCAAGCGCCATTTTCACATGAAGAACAAACTTTAATAAATCTGGAACCGATTTTTGTTTTTGCTGTTATTCGATGTAATATTCAGATGATATAGAATTTCCAGCTGTTTGTAATTGGTATAGAGGTTACCAGCTGTTCCCAAAGAGTTTAAGGAAGACTTATAAATATAATATGAATATGGATGCATATTTTGAGGACAGTATAAAGGAGTTTTCAATAAGAGCGCTACAAAAGTTTTTTTAAATAAAACAAAAACGGTTTGGGATATCAGTGAAATTCTTTAGTCGCTTTCGTCGCTGGGTTGTTGGTATAGACCATATACTTGACGTAGCCCCACTGGATATAGTCCAACGGCGTCAAATCACACGATCGAGGCGGCCGATTGACTGGACCATTTCGTGAAATAACACGTTCACCAACTTTGTTTTCAATAAATCGATTATAACATTCACTGTGTGGCTTGTGGCGCCGTCCTGTAGGAACCACCAAGTCCAAGTCCATATCATCAAATTCGGTCTAAAAATATTCGATTATCATTGAGCGGTAGTGATTCCCATTCACAGTAATCTATCGGTCTTGATCATCACGGAAGAAGTACGGCCCAATGACGGCGCCGGCCCATAAACCACACCAAAACGTAAATTTTTGAAATGGTGACTCATGAAGTACGTGTGGATTGCTGCCTGACAAATTACGCATATTTTGTTTGTTGAATCTATTTATAACGACCATAAATTGAACGTAGCGCTCTTAAAGTTGAGGCCACTGACTTCGAATTTCGGTAGTAAATTCTAATAATTTCGACTCGTTGTTGGATCGTTTATCTTTCCATGATGAAGTGGCAAACTATACTGAAGAGCAATGTCAAAAGAGCGGGAAAAATATGGCATCATTTGCTGTCCCTATCGGTATAATTTTGTAGCGTCCCTTTTGAAAAGCCTTTTACAATTGTTAATATTAATTAATTATTGGATATGGAATACCCCTTTAGCGAAATTTTTTTCAATTGAATCTGATATTTATGTTGGATAAATTTCTTAAAGGGTTACCATCTCTCCTAAATTATTATTCCATTATAACTTTTCTCTCGAGAGTGAATGGAAAATATGTATATTTTGAAGAAACAGAACTTTACTGAAAAGTATTGCAATATTTATAATATTGGTAAGGAAATCTTTCAAAATTATATAGAAAATTATAAAATATAAATTGGCAAACATATAAGTCTAACAAATAGATAAAGCGAGCAGAGTTGAACGAATGGAAGAATTTATTCGAACTACTGCATTATATATATTTTCCTCAATTAATCATTTAGTACATAAAATTTATGTTTTCGACATTTTGCTGATTTATCCATAACACCCAAACCAGTATTTTACTATGGCTTTTTAGTAATCTTAATTTGATGAATTCATCATAAATTCGAACAAACAATATTTAACTTATAACAATTTCAGCTTCCATCTTTTAATGAACACCTTATTTATACAACCCTCTCTTCTCCTCCTTTTCTCAAATAAAAATTAAAACTGTAAATATGCATATTCAAAGTTGATCACTTTTCCGAATTCCATTCGAAATCAAAAATTATCAAACTCAGCGTTTTCCCCAAACAATAATTTCAAGTAAAGACAGCAACTACCAGCAATTAACAAAAGACCCACTCACACACCTCGCAAAATAATGCTAAATAATGAAATCATTGCGATTGCTAAATAAACATTTTAATTGGTAATTATTAATTAACTTTACGTTTCACTCTTCTTTCTTTCTTTTTTTCACTTTCTACCCGCCCATCTTACACGCGCAGATCAAGTGAACTGTTATATGGGTCAGAATGAGGGCTACTTCTGCAATAAGAATCAACATACCGCCACACAGACGCGCTGGTTCTTCGACAAAGGCGCTTGCAAAAAATTCAATTACAAGGGCTGCTATGGCAATCGGAACCGCTTCTGCACGAAGGAGGCCTGCGAACGGCGCTGCCTGGGATAAGGTTGTGTGTGCACCTGAAAACGGAGGAGTTGATAATGTGGAAGCGCGTGGAGCAAACGCTAATATTTGTTGTTTTCTCGCGTGTGTGTGAACGGCAGAAAATTTAGTAACTCAAAAAGAAGCACGCAGTGTCGAAGTGCCTCTGGAAATTGATTATCACTTATACTTGTAGTAATGTAGCGTTTTGACTTAATATACTAGAGTTTAAGATTTTATAAATGTGTGTAGTTATGTAATTTGTATAATTAATGTGTGTGTTTGTAATCATAAAAAAATTATTTATTTTCTGCAAAATAAATGTAGTGAGCATTTAATGGATTACTTCTACTTTTTTTGGAAAAAAAATATTTTTTTTTTATTTTTGTTGTTACCAAGCTAAAATGTTCAAAAATTTGAATACACGATTTAAATCACAATAACATGAAAAAATACAACAAAAACTACAAAAAAATTGAAATAATGTTCTACAACCACATGCGTCCGCTCATTAGTGACGGCCACCCACCTCGCCTTGACCCACCTTACCGTTCTCCACACACCTGCCGTTGAATGCCAACAACATTTTTGTACTTTGCTGTCCATCATTTTTCACTTGCAAATCGATTGGCGACAATTTTCCGAACGGCAACCCGAAATAGTTGCATAGTACATAGTACGGTGCGTTTGTGTGCCTTACATTTTAAAACTGTCACAGTGATCTGTCACTTTTCCGCTATTTATATGCTAACGCTTGCTGCTGTCTCCATCTTCCATTCGCGTCTCCTCACGCTTCGCCTTTAGTTTGCATGACGCAGCTTTAATGTGTGCGAAATCTCGATGTGGTTGACATTTTTGGCTCTTTACTGTCACTTTGGTGAATATTGTCACACGCTATCAGTGTGCGATATCAAATAACGGTAATGATGGGGTAGGTGCATTGGATGGGGTATTTAGAAAATGTTAACGTAGCTTTTGCGGTATTTGGAAGCGTGGAGGAGGGTTGGGGAGTGAGAAAACCTGCTGGCATGCACCCCAGGTGTCTTGGCGACATACTTTTGACGTCAACGCGCTAAACTGATGATATTAATTACTAATAGATACTTTTGTATGACTCATTCAAATGTAGAATACTTATTTTCTGAATGCGGTCGCACGCGTTTTTGGAAAATTTTGCATACTGTGGGTTTGAATGGATTTAAGTCACATAATTTTTAAATGAATTCAAAAACAAAGTAGAGAAAGACAGGTTAGAGTCAACTTCTCTCATGTCAAGATATCATAAGTCGGATTAATTCGAACTACAATGATACAAACGTAGACATTTTGGCTCTAGGTGATATATATCGCACGTTTCTCTTATCATAAAATCATGAAAATCGTCGATTCCGACCATATTTCGATTGCCTGAGAACTAAATATTACACAAAGTATCGTATGGAATCATTTAGATAAGGTTGGATACAAAGAGAAACTCGAGTTAAGGCAAAAAACCTCAAGGACCAAAACCTTTCCACCTGTGAATCTCCACTGAATCGCAGCGAAACCGATATATTTCTAAAACAGATGGTAACTGATGACGAGCAGTGGGTCGCATATCGCAACGTCAATTGAAAACGCTCGTGATCGAATCCCTGTGAGCTGGCGTAAATGGTAGCCAAGCCAGGATGGACGGTCAGGATGGTTTTGCCACGGTATTGACAGGGAAGCATCTACTACAAGCTGCTTCCTTACGGCCAAATTCCGCAGCAATTGGTCTTGTACTGTCAATAATTGGACCGTATTAAGGAAGCATTCGCCCAGAAACGCCCATATTTGACCAATTGAAGAGAAATTATACTCCATCAGGACAACATCTGGTTAGACACATCGATACTATATCGTCACAAGCTCCGAGAGTTTGGTACGAACCTTGCCCCACTGACAAGGAACAGGTAGTAATGTACGAACAATTTTGCTTCAAGCTTGTGACATTTTTTTTTTTTGCAAAAGGGGCGGGAGGTTTTTAGTAGTGCCATTATAACATAACCTTCAAAATGACAGCAAGTTAGCAAACAACCCTTTAATTCAATGCAAAGAATTTTTATTATATTAATATTAAATTATATTTTTATTGTTGTTAGTTAAATGAAAATTATATTAGGGTTGTAGATAGTTTACTTACCATCGTAAAGTTAATAATAAGGAGTTAGGTGGGTTTCAAAATTTTCAAAAAAAAATATTAAATAGTTCAATATGTTTAAAATATTTTCCAAATATATCAAATAATCCGAGATATATCCTTTGAAAGTTCCCTGATGGGCGGATTACGTCAGTATGAATGTAAACTTTTGAGCGCGTTTATCTCAAAACTCAATTTTAAAGTCGATGGAAACAATATCTCAAAAAGCTAT
Organism: Zeugodacus cucurbitae; assembly: GCF_028554725.1. NCBI lineage: Eukaryota > Metazoa > Arthropoda > Insecta > Diptera > Tephritidae > Zeugodacus > Zeugodacus cucurbitae. Next base: position 64,042,931 of record NC_071667.1, read on the forward strand.
GAAGCGATTTTGTTCAAATTTTGCACACATCTTTGGAATAACATTATCTAGTTAATGAACGAAAGATTTATTTTTAAATTTTATTTAGAAATATTTTTTTGAGCCGAAATACTTCGAAAAATTTACAAAAAAAGTTAGTATTTTGGTTTAAATTCTGTCAAAAATTTCAATATTTTCTTTTTTCCTTCGTGCATTAACTAGATTTATCCATGTACTATCAAAATATTTTTGGTTTACTGATTTTAGATGAACCAATCATGAGTTATGATGACCACGGCAAAATATTTTTTTTGACACGTCATAAGATATGAGTCAGCTGAGTTTTCAGAATTTTTAAAAATAAATTTCACAAAATACTGTTTAAACATGTATCTTTCAAACGCTGAATTATTTAAATGAAATATATAATTGTTTATTCACTGAAACCCACCAAAACCCTTAAGGGGTTATATACAGTTAGACGGCCGAAAAAAGTGAATTTTCCAGAATTTTTTCTGAGAAAACTTTCTAATTTATTGATCCAAAAATTTATACACATATTATGGTATCTTTTAACTGTATTTTAAGACTTAGTACTAGTAAAAATATTTATTTAAAAAAGAGCTGCAGCTGATCTCCAGGAGCTACTCTCAAAAAAGACGTTTTGCGGTGACCACTATATCTCGGAACTGGATAATCCGAAATTAAAAAACCAAACAGGTTTCGTTAAAATAATGTTAAATCTAGTAATTAATCGAAGGAATAAGCAAAATAAAATTTTTTGACAAAATGGCGGTTTCTCAAAAAAAAAAAAATCGATTCTTCACCGAAATTTCGGCCTTAAATTGTTTATAAAAAAAAAATATTTATCGGAGAGAAAAAATCTACGATTAATTACTAAAAAATATATTTAAGAAGGTCGTGTTAAAATTTGAGACTAATCGGTCTAGCCGTTTTCGAGTAATGTTGGTCACCGACTTTGAAAACACCATTTTGAGAAAAACGCGTTTAAAGTTTGGACCTTGTACTTCCAAGCACTCCGAAACGCCTTTTCATTTGCTTGTAACTTTGAAAATATTCACCGGAACGATATGAAATTTTCTGTGTGTATTCTTAAATATATGTACATTAAGATAATGAAATAAAAAAAATCGATTTTTTGAAAATTCTAACTGTATATAACCCCTTAAAGGACGTTCCCAAAATAATCCTTTTTTCCTGTCTTTTACCCAATTTTCCTTAATTGCGAAAGAGAAGATTGATTTACTTCCCTGGATGTCTCGAAATTTTATATACCATGACCGATTTAATTTATTTTAGAGTATTATGGTACTGATACTGATGATGACTTAATTACGACTAATTATGGTCGGCCATTCTTTCGGTATCCCATGTCAACCAACTACTGATGAAATATAGTTTATATCGCATGTATTGAACCTTAAATACAAACTATCCGATTTTCTGACCTAAACTACCCATATATTCAAAACTTATTGAATTGAAAAGCCGCAACTCATCTTCAAAATTAAATGATCATTTACCTCTCGGCACAATGACATATTTTATGCGTGTAAATCATTTGGTAGAAGTCAAAGACCGACACTCCCACGCACATTCTAATTATTCACGCGCCAACGCAGTGACGCGAAAGCAAACAGCCAACAACAAACACTTTCAAACGCACAAAAGTATGGGGAAAATTACCGCTAAGCAAAATCAGCACAACAGTGCACCTCTACGTATTATATAGTATATTTCTATATGTATTCGAAATTGTGTATGCCGAGCAAAGCACGGCCATAAGTGCGTGACACACGTGCCCCTGCGGTCGCCCAATATTACCCTGTATTTTATTACAAAGTAATGGATTACCATGAAATACTTAAAAGTTTACGCTCGCACATATTTATTTTGGCAAGAGCGTGTGAATCTGCATGAATGTGGATATATATGAACATGTTCGAATGAAATGTGTACAGAATTTCATATAATTTTGATGAACACGCAAGCACATTAAGCTTATTTATATTCCTGGAATCAGAGAAATAATTGAAAATATTCCTGTTAATATGGCATCACTCCTTATTATGGATTCATTGTAAGTACTTTCGTGACAACTTTGACTACTTAATTATAATATAATATAATATATTTCCTGAGACCAATAGCCGTCATGGAAGCATAATTTAGTGAATATGAGATTGTGATGTTAGGTACAAGATTCATTCATTCCAAAACGCAGCATCTTTAAATTTTTTACTAATTTTTTAATCTTTGGAATGGGCTTCATGCCCTTCGCTGACATCGATCTATCTGAGTTCTACTATATTGGAGAACAGAATTACAAAAACATCTGGAAGTCTTAAGGCAAAGACCCACTATATGAGTAGAAATAATACAGATTGTAGTTAAATACAGATTCTTCTCCTTAATACCATAGTTTGTAACGATGAACCTTCATTATTATAGAATTAAGCAACAAAAGAGTTAAAGGGAAAGTAATGACGTATTTCTTCATAATTTACAACCGTGAGCCATTCTTACCAATCTGAGCTCAGCTCGAACAAAACTGAATTGAACAGAACATCAACGAAACGGTAGACGTTCTCAGGTGACACTTCGCTTAATAAATGCTGAGATAACCAGACATGGACTTCAGCGCGTCCATCTAGATTATGGATCTAAAATAAGCCATATCTTGAAAACAGCGCAATAACTAAATGAAGAAACGAGGATCTTAAATGGGATATGAAGAAATAGATATAAATCAAAAGTCCGAACCAGGTAAAATGATGGCGAGACGCTCCTGCTACTCGACCTTCGAAGTTTGAGATGTCGGGCAACCCTTACAAATATAGCAAAAAAGCATGTACCCATAGAATTAATTCAGTAGACATCAGCTTCAGACTTCCTTGGTCTAATCATTTTGATCTATGGTATTGCTATTATAAAAAATTAAAGGCTTTTCATTCCATTCCACGAAATTTATATATCTGGCAGTATAATTCTTCCGAACAATCCGAGATCGAACTCCGCGAACGTTTATAGAACCAACAAAGCTTTTATATGCCGTTTCTAACATAGAAAACATATACAAACCCTAATATATCACCGCTATTGCGAGTGTCAACTAGTAGTAGACTAGACTCCAGCCCATTGAGTCGATTACATTTTAATTTGCTATTTTATAACTTTATCGATAAAATTCAAAAACTGCGAACTTGAGCGATTGATCTTTACACTTACAATAGCACCGGTAGTTGATTATCTACTGTTAGTTGATACTCGCAATAAGAGTGTATATTTTTCTAAAATACAAAGGAGTATATGTATAACTGGCGATTTACATTTTAGACTCTTTTGAAATTTTATATGTAGATCCAAGACTCTCACTCATTAGAGCTTAACATTTACCCACCCTAATGTTTGCATTGATTTCACTAAAGCCTACACGCACTAATCCTGTATTCGAAAAAACAAAAATATTCGCATTAGATCTCTACATTCTACTATAGTGCCTTCCTATTAGTTACGGCATTTAAAATTCGATATTTCATGCCAATTTTCGTATTTTTTTGCAATTTTTTCGCAAACTCTTCATTTTTTGCAAACTCAATATTGGCCATTGTTGCTGTAAACATATGGACATTTTGTGCTACTTTGTTGCGTTGACAGTACTGCGTGGGCGCCAGTGTGAATGACGCGAACTCACAGCTCTTCATTTTTCATTGGTTTGACAGTTGGCGAATTTCTAATTTAGATTTTCCAATCTCGCCTATTAACCGATGACAAAATGCATTTGTTGTCATTGTTGGTGTTGTTGTTCATATAGGTTGTTGTTTTATTAGTAACATGAAAATATAAAATAAAATAAATACCGTTACTTTGTTTAGTTGTGTTGCGTGCTCTAAACACAGGTTTATTGCGCACTTTTCACAATTTTCCATTGTGGTTGTTGTGGTTATTAGAGAGAAAAAACAATTGCAAATTTAATAAACACACGTCAGTGGAAACGTGCTTCAATGCAGTTGAGTTTATAAATAAATTGGTATGTTTGTGTTCGCTTTTGCAAAAGTTTCGAAATTAATTGAGAATTAAATTGGTTTCGAGCATTTCACAAAACATCGATCACTCAGTGTAATCACGTATTTATGGTCAGTGGTGTCTGTTACTGCCAGTGAGCTTAAATTTTTGTGGTTTTTTTACGGTTTTAAATTTCGGAAATTTAGAAGAAAAAAACATGGCTGCATAATGTCAAATGCAAATACCGCAAAAATTTAAATTATTCCCATGAAATTCACATTTCGTTTTGGGTATTAAAATTTTGGTTTTGAAAATGGTTGCTGTTTTTGGTATTTTTACACCGGAAAACAACTAGGGATGTTCTAGGGAAGTCCAAATTATTTTAGTTCACGGCATAGCCTGCTTTTCGGCATCATACTATAAGCTTAAACTAGTACAATTCTGTGCCTTTTCGCACAGCCAAATTAACTGATACATTAATTATTTACAATTGGGAAACCAGACTTTGCCTTCGCACTGCTAGCTAGGCTACTCGATAAACGATTAGCTGTTATAAATTTTTGTTTTGGCTTTTCATAAGAAGTTGGTAAGGTCTATAAGCTAATTGCTATTTGATCAATAACCACAACCATTATTTCCAGCAGTGACATTTACCGTCCAGATACATTTATTTATTTACATTGGCAAATATCTCCCTTCCGCCTTTTTGTCTTTTGAATTTCGCGACTATATATAAAGCGATACAGAGCTCGTATCTGCCATCTTTGAAAGGTCTTGCCATAACCTAGAAAACGACGCTATGTATGATTAGTTAGGATATTGCGTTCACCAGTTATAGACGTGTAAACATGGAGTTCACTAACGCCGAAATTCGCGCTATTTTTAAGTTTTCCTCCGTTAAAGGCAAATCCGCTAGAGAAACGTTCCGTGAGATTAATGGTGTTTTGGGGAGGAATGGTTTCGACGATTCAGAGCGGGTGAAAACGACATCATGGATAAGCCAGCTGGCGGAAGACCTGTGACGACGAATACCGATCAACTCATGGAAAAAATCGAGTTAGATCGGAATGTTACATTTCGTGACATCGCACAGGAGATGGGAGTTAGTCACAAAACCATTTTAAACCATCTGCAGAAGGCTGGTCACCCAAAAAAGCTTGATGTTTGGGTGCCGCATGAGTTGACGCAAAAGAAACTTCTGGACCGAATCAACGCCTGCGATATGCTGCTGAAACGGAACGAACTCGACCCATTTTTGAAGCGGATGGTGACTGGCGAAGAAAAATGGATCACATACGACAATGTCAGACGAAAACGGTAGTGGTCGAAGGCCGGTGAATCGTCCCAAACAGTGGCTAAGCCGGGATTGACGGCCTGGAAGGCTTTGCTGTGTGTTTGGTGGGATTGGAAGGGAATCATACAATATGAGCTGTCCCATATGGCCAGACACTTAATTCTACCATCTACGACCAGAAGCGTCCAGAATTGGCCAACGAGAAGGGTGTAGTATTCCATCAGGAGGAGGTTTTATCGCATCTACCATATAGCCATACATAGCGCCAAGTGTTCCACCTGTTCCTGTCCATGGCGAACGCCCTTGGTGGTGTAAAGTCGAACTCAAAACAGGCTTGTGAAAAGTGGCTGTCCGAGTTCTTCGCAGATAAGAAGACTATTATGAAGTTACCGTCTAGATGGACACAGATTATCGAACGAACCGGAGCATATTTGAACTAAATCCGATCACTGTAACACTTTTTATAAAGCATAGAGCAATAAAGCGAATGGGAGATATTTGCTAATATTTTTCGTTTGTATAGTAAATCGATCTAATCTTTAATCGAGAAAAGTCCGATTTATTAACCAATTAACTCCTGTGCGAAAATTCTATAAATCTCTTACTTGTGAGACATAGCCAAATAATCCATAATTATAAATGTATATCTTAATATTTGGTATCAGCCTTTTATGTTTTCAACATGAAATCTACTCGGTCGATATTAAAATAAACCCCGAATAGATTACTTACGCTTAAATACAAATCCTTAAACAAGGCTGCGATTTGAATTCACACCAAGATCACGGTGAAGATCAGCAGATCTAACACACCCAGGAGCATTAACTATACTTCTTAGGACCTTATTTTGGAAGCGATGAATGCAAGCAATACAGCTTTGACTTGAGCAACCTCATAGTTGAGCTCCATAGGCCCAAATTGGCTTTATATATAAACAGCTTGTTTTCGATTGAAAGCGTGGATCTCCTACCGACTAGATGGGAAAACTTAGCAAATTTAAAAATGTGAAAGAGCATTTGTAAACTATTTTTATTGTAAAAGAACTTATGTTTCTGAATCCTCTGCTGCGTTACTCTTTTTTAGACCAGGATTGCCAAATAAACTCTTTCAGATATGAATTCATAATCTACTACTATCTTCGCTTGAATCTTCATTTAAAATTTTGGCGATGTATTTTCAGTTGTAAATTAAAAAAAAACTTAAAAATTAATATATGTATGTATGTAGATAATTGGAGAAAAGTCTTGTGTCAGGTTGAACTCCGCAGTAGTCAAAAATTGCATTTTAAGATGAACTACGAACGAATCAACGAATCGAATTTAAAATTTTTCGACCAGTGTTGCTATTGTAAGTCTCGATCAATCGCAAAACCATCGACTGTAATCCCTCATCTATCCTCAGTTATTTTTCCAATAGTTGGAAATTTTTGAATTTTGTCGATCAAATAACGCAAAATCAAAATGAAATATAATCGACTCAATAGGTAGGAGTATATTCTACTGCCAGGCGACATTCGCAATAGGGGAGTTAGTTACAAGAGGCGTTTACTCCAACACATGCCATATAAATCCTATAATCAGAAACAGTCTCCCATTATTGTTTTACAATATTCTCACATAGAGCATGATAATTTTAAGGTTTATTAGCTACTTTGGAAGACCCCACTGCCACTGGAATGGCCACACGATCTACAATCTATCAATCAAGTTATTTTTCAGAAGTTCTTTCAAAACGATACGATACTGTTTTCGAGTCTACCCAGACAATGTTATATATGTTACAGTTGACAAGATCTACTACGAGTACTATTCGGCTGGCAATTATTTATGGCCAAGCAGTTGAGATCTATTCAGCTCTCTATAGTAGTGATCTTATTCTAATAATTTCACTTAGTTATTAATATATAAAAATTTGGATATCGAAATTGAGCTATATTACATATATAGTCGTATGTATGATGGAGTGCGCAATTCAGCGAATTTAAAGTGTCTAAAGCAGGAAAGTCAAATTGTTTTCTCTTCAATTACGCCTTTGCGCAATACTCTTCTTTGTCCATTTGCATAACCACTCACCTGTCGATGAGCAAACACAGCAAGAATTTGAAAAATGCCAAAGAGGTTTTTCGCAAAATAATAAACGAAAACAACAACAACAACAAAACGAAGAAGGATAAAAAATGGCACGAAAATTGAGTTTCCAAGTGAGCAGTTCATCAGAATTGACGGCCAACAGGCAAGCGCTGGTGTAGAGCGCGTTGGTTGGCTGGTGAATGCCAAATTTTGACGGGCCCATCGACGTAGACGAAAGCCTGTCAATGCACAAATAACGGCACACATGAACGTAATCACTCAGCCTCGCTTGTGCGCTAAAAAGGTAAATTTGCAAGAAGCTTTTGAGTGTGGGTCAGTCAACATGAGAGGATGTGTGTGTGTGTGAATGTAAGAGTGTCAGTGTGTCAGTGCGCCCCGTCAGTTGCGTTTGTGCAGTCAAAAATCGCTTGTCGATTTGTGTTTAAACAAAACAAAGCAAACTTGACACGCAATTGACAGGGCAGACATTAATTGCGCGCAGAAGAGCTCAAGCCATAACAGCTAAAGATATCAACAACAACAACAGCAACAATGCCAACAAAATGTAAAGCAAACAAAAGCATTCATCAGCGTTTTGAGTGGCTTAGAGGCTGCGTCAGGTTGTCGATACTTTTCGCTGCTTCAGACGCGTTCTCTCCGCATCGACGGGCTGGTGAAGTGTGGGATGAGGTGGCGCGCAGGAGACGCATGTGTTACATTCAATTAGCGAATTTTTCAATTAGACACAAACTACAAAAATATACAGATGAATATTTATTAAAAAAGCGAAAACGCCATTTTTTGAGAAAATAAACAGAAACTTGTTTTAATTTAAAATATTTATTTGATTGACTTTATATTCTAATTGCTCAATGTTTTGATGGCTTCTGAGTAAACAATTCGGCGAAAAGCGTCAATTAATTAATAATTATATTAGCAATATATTTGCCGCTTTATTTCTGCTTGGAATTAGGGTGTCATAACATTTAATGACCCTGCTTCCGATCATTTTCCTCTCGTTGCTAAGGTTCGGAAAGTACTATTCGCAAATAGACAATCCCCATTGCTTGTGAATAGATAGCCTATAATTACTTCAAATTGACCTTTTCATATCTCCTCTTACTATTTTTACGAATTCCATTGCTTGAACAACGCTAATTTTTTAATTTCAATGAATTTTCATACAAAGGACCTCTGTCATTGGATCTGATTCCTAGTGACTTTTATAATTACCTCGAAAGATAAAAATCTTCTTCACGGTAATATTTGACAAATGATACTTAGAAAGAGACTAGCTTAGTGCTCAAAAAATCCTCTCAAAGTTTGTCACTTAATGTGAAAGATTGTTTACTGAATTTGGTAGGTAAAAGAGAGAAAGATACACAGAGGAAGTAAGTAAAAGAAGAGGATACAGAGAGAGAGAGAGGAACAACGATAGGTAGAGAGCTATTACCAATTAAACTAGAATGTCCACCCTCCGAAATAGAGAGAGAAGGAGAGAGAGGCCTAGTTAAAGCTCCTACTAACTTCGAAGATTACACAGGCCAACACTCAATTTGCTTCTTTGAATTTATCAACTGATTCTAGTTAATTTGGGTGCGCTGAATTCAAATCTATAATCAGTTTCTCTATCAGCTCTAGTTTTCATATAGCTTTTTATACCTCCCACTTAAGTTATGACCTGAAAAAATAATAAAAATTTATATCATGAAGAGCTGATAGAGACAAACTGATTACAGATTTGAATTCAGCGCGCCCAAATTAACTACAATCAGTTGATAAATTTAAGGTAAATTTTTTTTGGCAAAATTTTTTTTCAGGTCATAAGTTACTCACAATTGGCAATTCAGCTTTGAGTTTTTTTTTTGGTTTTTTCACTGTTATAACATTTCTGGAAGAGAATTATGGGTTAAATAAGGTAGAAAGTGGGATGATGTGGAGCAGTAAAGTTCTGTAGACCATTCCTCTCCATAATTTAAATGTTAGAAGTTTCTTGGAAGAAAAATAATACAAATACACTATGGCGAAGTTATAGTAAAGAAGCAGCTGCCGGGACAGGAGTTCAAATAATGCTGAAAACATTCGCCAGTCTACAATATTTCCAGAGAAGATAAAGCTTTTTTGCTCTTTATTCAATGCTTTAAAAAGTGTTACAGAGATCGGATTCAGTTCAAATATGCGTCGTTTCGTTCGATAATTTGTTTCCAATTAGACGGCGACTTGATAATACCTCGGACAGCCACTTTTCACAAACCTCTTTTGAGTTCAACTTTACACCACCAAGGGCGTTCGCCATGGACATGTAATCACTTGGTGCTATGTCCGGGCTATATGGTGGATGCGATAACATCTCCCATCCAAGCTCCCGTAGCTTCTGACTGATCAGCGAAGTGTGTGGTCTGGCGTTGTCCTGGTGAAGCACATTACTCTTCCTGTTGGCCAATTTTGGACGCTTCTGGTCGATCGCCTGCTTCAAGCGGTCCAGTTGTTCGCAGTAGATGGTAGAATTAAGCATCTGGCCATTTGGGAGCAGCTCATAATGGATGATTCCCTTCCAATCCCACCAGACACACATCAAAACCTTCCTAGCCGTCAATCCCGGCTTGGCCACTGTTTGGGACGATTCACCGGCCTTCGACCACGACCGTTTTCGCTTGATATTGTCGTATGTCAACCATTTTTCGTCGCCAGTCACCATCCGCTTCAAAAATGTGTCGATTTCGTTCCGTTTCACAGCATATCGCAGACGTTGATTCGGTCCAGAAGGTTTTTTTTGCGTCAAATCATGCGGCACCCAAACATCAAGCTTTTTTGCGTATCCAGCCTTCTGCAGATGGTTTAAAATGGTTTGGTATCTAACTCCTATCTCCTGTGCGATGTCACGAGATGCCACATACCGGTCTAACTCGATGTTTTCCATGATTTGATCGGTATTCGTCGTCATAGGCCTTCCGCCGGCTGGCTTATCCATGGTGTCGTTTTCACCCGCTCTGAATCGTCGACACCATTCCTCCGCAGTTCGAAGTGATAGAGTACCATTCCCCTAAACATCATTAATCTTACGGAAACTTTCACTAGCGGATTTGCCTTTAAAGAAGAAAAGCTTTAACATAACGCGAATTTCGGCGTTAGTGAACTCCATGTCTATAACTGTTGACTGTTGAATCACGCATAGCTTCATTTTGTAGGTTACATAAAGCCAAACCTCGCAATAACAACACGCCTATAGAAAATCCCTTCAATTCATAAAAAATTTTAAAAATCTTAAAGCACTGAATAATAATAACAACGGATAAAAATAAGATAGTATTATGTGGAAAATTAGGAGGAAGAAATGAGAGACACCCCATTTGAGGCACAAACAAAATAAATGAAATTTCATTACAAATGGAGTGTGTTAGTAAATCCGCAAATGGCATAAATCTATTTGAAATATGATTAGTATATGCCAACATATCATAATCCTGCTGTCAAGCAACAGCAACTAGCTCAACACAAATACACGCATACTTACATACGTATATGGAAATTGTGCAGGTAAAGCGGAGAAAAAATGTGGATTGGGAGCTGTAGGCGTGCAACAGTCAACATGAGCCGTCGAAACACCTGCCACTAGAAGCTGGCAATTCATGAGGCAAATTTGCCATTCGAGGCTTGCCGAGCAATTCTCGCACAACACACGCACTTACAACAACAATACAAAAGCACATACATACTTACACCCTCGCAAAGGGATGCGGTAAAAAAACGCGACGGCAAAGTGTTTGATGCGTGTAAATTTCTATGCTTATGCGTGTATGTGTATTATAAGTCTCTGTGTGTGTCGCATTCGCATTCTCAACGGTATTTTTGCGTGCCATCAACATTTCTTAGCGCCATTTTTCTTTCCGGCGCTCGCACATTTTTCCATTATTTCCGTTCATCCTTTCAGTGAAATCTGCCGCCGTCACCACCGCAGTCATCTACATTTTCATCAATTTATTTTTATTATATCTATATTTCCTTTGCGCTGCGAGCTTCGAGTGCCATTGACAGGGTTTTGAAAGCGACGCGTTGGATGCTAAGCTTCGTAATTTCGGTTGCACTGCTTGTTTTCATAACATCGCTGTTGTTGTGGTTGTTGTTATTGTTGTTGTTGCCGCTGTTGCTTCACGAAGTGATTTGTTGCTTATACCATTATAGTTGTTGTTGTTAAGGTGTAAACATAAAGCCACAACGTTTGAATGCCCAGTTTATCTTCATAGAATTTTCACAATGAGCCGCTACCTGTATGGGTAGGTATGTGTGTGTGTGTGAACGTATTAAGTTATATGCGCGTCTGTATGTTGAGCGCTAAGTGTAGCGGAACTTAAGCGTAGTGCAAGTACTTTTTTACGCTTTTTATGAAGCTTCGCTTGAATGAATTGCTTTCAGTTTCGTCTTGTTCTTCTTTATTTTTTTGCTTTTTTTGTGTGGGAAAATCTGCGCCGCAGGTGGGATATTACCTTCGTGGGAATGTGCGATCATGCGTGCCCGCATGAATGCCTATGGTTGTCTGTATGAGCTCATATGCAGGCATATGAAAAAAAAAAATTAAAGTGTGAAATTCCGCAAATACGTTGAGGAATTTCCATGAACTTACAAAAAAGCAATATAATCAATGAATTATTATTATTTCCTTCTCTTTTTTACATTTGGGAATAATCGCATAAAGGATGCGGTTTTAATTTGACATAAACGTTCTTGGTTTAAATTTTTGATAAAGTTGAATACTTGGCTAAACTTTTGGCTCAATATTCGGATAATCCTACAACTAACACGTAACTTCCAATAGGACGATGAACTTTTGGGATAAGCGTGATCTTGTTAGATACGAACTTTAGATCAGCTAAGAAAGAATGCTATTATATATATACATATATCCTTTAAGGAAAATATGGATAGATTAGTACTTACAATACTGCTAGTTTACGGTTTTTAGTTATGGGTATTTTCGATATCCTTTTAATTGAGTCAATTAGCAGTGGAAATAGTGCAGATAATAATCGAGTTATCTGAAATGTTTTTTAAATTTTTACATTTAGACTTTTACCGGGTACCCTTATATTATTTTCACACAAAACACACGATTTACCACACAAAAGATAAATCTGATTTTACTACATTAATTTTTAATCGAATACAAATCGACTTGAAACTAGAATGCAGCTCTGCGAGTTGTTGTCCACACTGTAAATTTGGCTGTGCATATTCATAAAACTTACCAACTTCGTATGAACAGCAAAAACAAAACTGTATAACAGCTGCTCGGTTATGGAGTAGCCGGCTGTGCGAATGGCAAAAACCGATTTCTCAATTATGATTTTCATAATATTAAATTAATTATGATGTGCGAAATGGTTATTAGTCCCAATAATACGCCGAATATTATCTTATACCAGGCTATACCAGTGGGACACTTTCAAAAAATCGATTTTCTTAATTGGCTTGTTCGATAGTTTATACGTTCAAAAATATTCTGTGAAATCGACTAGATCGTATCTTGAATAGTTTTTGAAATACAACGTTCTAGAGAGCGACCGCTCGCTGGTCTACAGTTGAAACTTTAAACGCGCTTTTCTCGAAACGACATTTTTCAAAATCGCTGACATATCGAGAAATTGACCGATCAACTTCAAATTGAAACTGAGAATTCTTAACTATATTTACTATACAATGACCCACGATTGCAAAATGTGATTGAAAATTGTAATTTATTTGAATTTTTTTTCAGCTACTCATTCGGCCAGAATCATGTCAGCAGCTGGGAAACTTTTTTTTGCACCGTCGAAGATAGACATAACTGCTATTTTTCAATATTTTTGTAAAAAAAATCTTAAAATACAGCTAAAAATGTACCTAATAATGTCCAAAAAACTTCGAAAAATCACGAAAATCGCCTAATTTTTCTTGGGTTACACTGGCACAGCGCTTTAAAGCAAATGCAGCCAGTATAAGCGGAGTAGAGCGTAACCAATTCGGAACTAGTCTTTTTTTATATGGAGTGTTTAAACATATTGGTATATGTATATGTTTATCTTCTTCTTCTTGACTGGCATGGACACCGCTTACACGATTATAGCAGAGTCCAAAACAGCGCGCCACGTATCCCTAGCAGTTTGGCGCCAATTGGTTATACCAAGCGAAGCCAGGTCCCTCTCCACCTGGTCCTTCCATCGGGGTGTAGGTCTCCCTCTTCCTCGGCTTCCACCAGCGGGTACTGCATCGAATACTTTCAGAGCTGGAGTGTTTTCGTACATTCGGACAACATGACCTAGCCAGCGTAGCCGCTGTCTTTTTATTCGCTGGACTATGTCTATGTCGTCGAATAACACATACAGCTCATCGTTCCATCGTTTGCCGTATTCGCCGCTGCCAATGTTTAAGGGACCATAAATCTTCCGCAAAACCTTTGACATGTGACATCGTCCACGCTTCTGCACCATAAAGTAGGACGGGAATGATGAGAGACTTGTAGAGTTTGGTTTTTGTTCGTCGAGAGAGGACTTTACTTTTCAATTGCCGACTTAGTCCATAGTAGGACCTGTTGGCAAGAGTGATTCTGCGTTGGATTTCCAGGCTGACATTATTATTGCTTTTAATGCTGGTTCCCAGGTAGACGAAAGTATCTACAACTTTAAAGTTATGACTGTCAACAGTGACGTGGGAGCCAAGACGCGAATGCGCTGACTGTTTGTTTGACGACAGGAGATACTTCGTCTTGTCCTCGTTCACCAGCAGACCCATACGCTTCGCTTCCTTATCCAGTCTGGAAAAGGCAGAACAAACGGCGCGGGTGTTGTTTCCAATGATATCGATATCATCGGCGTACGCCAGTAGCAGTACACTCTTATAGAAGATTGTACCTTCCCTATTTAGCTCTGCAGCTCGTATTATTTTCTCCAGTATCAGATTAAAGAAATCACACGATAGCGAGTCACCTTGTCTGAAACCTCGTTTGGTATCGAACCGCTCGGAGAGGTCCTTCCCGATCCTGACGGAGCTTTTGGTGTTGCTCAACGTCAGCTTACACAGCCGTATTAGTTTTGAGGGGATACCAAATTCAGACATCGCGGCATAAAGGCAGTTCCTTTTCGTGCTGTCGAAAGTATATATATGTTTATGTATTTCACAGTTCCGCCAAGGTTTCCGTTCATATGTGACATAATGCCCTGCCGGTTCATTCAAACGTTCAACAACTCTACGTCGTTGCTCATTGTCGGCAACGCGAAAGTGATTCATATGCGCTGACACATCTCTAAATGTGAACTTAACACTTCGGCACACATACATACATATGTGTAAACATATATCGATGCCTGTAGGTGTGTGTGACGTCAAACAGGTAAATACGCGCCTTAAATGCTCTCCACATTCTAGCATGTCACTCAGCGTTCGGCTAAAAACACTAGCTTGGCTTGTCTTTCAAAAATTCAACATTGCTGTTAAGCACATCATCGATGCGTTGCTTTTTTCATTATTTTTACTGTGTTGTTGTTTTTGGTTTTATCGTTGCTTTCGGCATTGCTTGCGGCAAAGTCAATTTTTCAATAAATTTTCACTTCCAAAAAGGAACTCGGCAAGACATAAGCGCTCGCAGTGAAATTCCAATGCATAAAAAAAAACATTTGAGCCCAAGTGTGAGGCGGTGACTTTCGCTGATGGTATTTACAGCGCACACACACACTTGCGGGCAAGCACTTTCACTCATATATGTGTGTGTAGTTCAAGGAATTTCGCTTGCGATATTTCCCAACCATTTACTTCATATTGAAGATATTTTTGTATTATTATTTTATTTTTTCTTGTTGTTGTTTGTGTACTTCTTGTACCACCCTTCAATGTGCAGCATCAACTCACTCGTATTGACGCTTGTCTTGCACTTTTATGAGTTGTTGATAAGGATAACGATGTAATGATGGGCACGCTCGACAGCCTGAATATGTGGCAAGCAGCATGGCTCAACGTGTGTTGTCAAGGTGTCGTCGACGAGCCAACGAGACGATATGGCAGGAATGCGCACCGAAATGTATGAAGATAGTGTTAAAGGTGGTGTGATTGCTTTTACTGTGGCCTCAGCGGCAGCGGCGTGTGACGCAGCAGGGTGTGGCATGCCAGCAATGCTGCACACGCTTGAGAATTTCTCTCGTCGCCCACATGCCAATGGCAAATGCTGACAAGGTGCTTTACACTCTCACTCACATATATGTAAATATTCTTATCCTTCAGCCACAACAAAGTGCTCTTATCACAGCGTTCGATTGGCGTAATGCAATATTAAGTGAATATGCACACACACATACAATATATTTTATTTATGTTGCACGTGAAATTCGCATTTTAAGTAACTAAAAGCTTTTTAATGAACACAACAAGTGAATTTTCGCAAGCGTAGTCTTCACTGTGTGTGCGTTTGGCAATTATATATTGTAAATATTTTTATGCATTAGGTGTGTGTGTGTAAGCTCTTTCTAAACGCTATTTACATATATTTTAACAAGTGCGTGTGGCAAAATAAATATTTTAACTGCATGCATTTGCACTTAAAGAAAGTGAATTTCGATGGAAAAGTGCTCAAGTTAACTTGTTATCCACAAATCCGGTAGACGGCATCAACATTTACAACATACATAGCTTGAATAAATGAAAGGACATGCTGACTAATCCTTATCCGTACAGCTTAATAAGCAATAAGCTCTCATACCTTCTAGAAGCAGTGCTAAATACCAAACATCGATCTCGCATTAAACATCAAAATAAATAAATTAAAGCTTTAAATAAGTAAAGTGGTTTTCAATAAGAGCGCAAAAAAGCGGTTTGAGGTTTCAATGAAATTCTGTATTCCTGTAAAGGTACACACATTCGATGCCATTATGTATGGAACTCGATTTCTTTTGGTGCTTGCATCAGCTTCTTTGCGGAATATGGTCGGAAGGAAGCATGTCCGACGATTGGAATGTCAGTATACTCTGCCAATCCACAAAAAGGGAGACCGCACAATCTGCGCCAATTACCGTGGGATAATCCTACTTAACATCGATTATAAGGTTCTATCGAGCGTACTGTGTGAAAGACTAAAGCCCACCGTCAACAAACTGATTGGACCTTATCAGTGTGGATTTAGACCTGGAAGATAAACAACTGACCAGATATTCACCATGCGCCAAATCTAGGAGAAGAACCGTGAAAAGAGGATCGACACACACCACCTTTTTGTCGATTTTAAAACTGCTTTCAACAGCACGAAGGCAGTTCGCCTTTAATCGCGATGTCTGAATTTGGTAACCCCGCAAAACTAATACGGCTATGTAAGCTGACGTTGAGCAACACCAAAAGCTTCGTCAGGATCGGGAAGCACCTCTCCGAGCCGTTCGATACCAAACGAGGCTTCAGACAGGGTGACTCACTATCGTGCGACTTCTTCAATCTATTGCTGGAAAAAATAATACGAGCTGCAGAGCTAAATAGAGAAGGTACAATCTTCTACAAGAGTGTACAGCTGCTGGCGTACGTCGATGATATTGATATCATCGGAAGCAACAACCGCGCCGTTTGTTCTGCTTTTTCCAGACTGGATTAGGAAGTGAAGCGTATGGGTCTAGTGGTGAACGAGGACAAGACGAAATATCTCCTGTCATGAAACAGTCAGCGCATTCGCGTCTTGCGTCCGGAGTCGGCACTAGGAGTTTTCGAGAGAAAGGTTTTGCGGAAGATTTATGGTCCCTTAAACATTGGCAACAGCGAATACCGCATAGTTCAGCGAATAAAAAGACAGCGGCTACGCTGGCTAGGTCATGTTGTTCGAATGGACGAAAATGCTTCAGCTCTGAAAGTGTTCGATGCAGTAGCCGCTGGTGCAAGCCAAGGAAGAGGGAGATCTCCACGCCGATGGAAGGACCAGGTGGAGAGGGGCCTGGTTTCGCTTGGTATAACCAATTGCGCCAAACTGCTAGAAGGAAAGATGGGTGACGCGCTGTTGTGGACTCGGCTATAACTCATAAGCGGTGTCTACGCCAGTCAAGAAGAAGAAGAACATCGGTACCTCACAACCCATAAAACCACCCTTTCGCAATGAAAGAACCACAATTTAAAACAGGTTCATTCAGTCTTCTTAAATATTAAGTAGTATGCCACCAAACCGGAGAAATAAAAATAGCAAAAACTTCTTTTCTTTCGGAATGAGTTTTGTTGTTCGATTCGTTCACATATAGTGACGAAGCATCCAAAAGAAGCATACAGAGATCGACTACTATCTTCACTCATTCACCATATACCCAATATACTAATTTTCGTTTACTAGGTAGATTTTAAAATAAATAAAGCAATTAATGTGAAAAAATGTGTATCTTGTTCGAAAACTATTTGAATCATACACCTTAATCTATCACCGACAAAGCAATATAGCCAACCAAACTAATACACACATGATACTTTAAATTAACCAGAAGAAACAAGTAGATGGATCAATATTAAAATTCCGTCGGCATCAACAACTTATATTTGAACTCACTTGAGTTGTGAAATGAGTGCAATAGAAAACATGCAAAAGGTGGCAACAGATATCTGCACTTAACACTTTTGGCCAGCAGTACACCAACAACACAAATATATGTACATACATAGATATATGCATACATAAACACATACACAGATACAAGTATTGTGAAATATGTGGCAAATGCAAATGCAAAGCGAGCAAAGGCCTTGGTCACTTGCTGACCTCTGGCTAAAAACTTCATGCAACCGAAATAACTGTACATGGCGTACAGAAGAGCAACAGCCGGCAGATGTTTATACACACACACACACACACACAGAGGGAGAGGTAGCCTGTGTTTGTGCCCGAGGCTCCTTGCTGCAAAACTTCAGTTTTATTCAAATATTTGGCTTCACATTTGCCTGCGTGTCTGTCACTGAAGTTCGCATTCTCGCATTCTATGTATTTTGTTGGTTTTTATGCACGCGTAGCGGCTCAAGAACCGAAGAGGTGTTTTGTTGTGTTGTTGCTTGTAAATAAGAGTGCGAAGTATGTTTTCAAATAGTGTGTGGGAGAATGCTTTCGAAATAATTTCTTACATGCATGTAGACAATATAAGCCAAGAACAGTAATTGCATGTAGATGTATAGAAAGAATGTTGCAATATTTCAAAGAGACAGTTTAAGTGTTTCTAGAAAGTATCTTCACAAAAAATTCTAATAATATCTAAGTTAAAAAATAACATTTATGGGATTATGCGTCTTAAACTCTTGTTTAAGGGCTAGGGTGTATGTAAAAGTTTTGTCAAAAAGATTTTTGTGCTCAACAATTTTTTTTGAAAACAGCATTTAAATGAGTTTAATTTGTGGTCCAAAATCTCTAGGAAATACTAAGAAAGTAGTGAAGGATCTAAAAAATATTTGAAGCTCGAAATAATGCAGTCTTGGTATCTCTCGAAATCAATATTACTATTATAAAGAGGAAAGATTTGTATGTATGTTTGTAATGAATAAACTCAAAAACTACTGTGTCGATTTCAAAAATCTTTCATCATTCGAAAGCTACATTCAGCCCGAGTAACATAGACTATATTTATTGCCAGAATCTCAACTTTCTGGAAATAGTTCTTAGGTGAGGGTAGTTCTCCGTTGTGGAGAATCTTAATCTGTAACTGAAAATCGTCTTGCAAGTCATTCTCTTCGCATGGCAATCGCGTGCCAGAGTCGAGCGCCTGCAGCTGCTTGCTAAACAAAAGTTCAAAACCTCCCTAGTAGGCGCTTGAGAGTCGAGTACGGAGCGTGTGTAGCGGCTTAAAGAACAAACTATTAGAAAAATACAAGCTCGCACTAGGGCGTCGAACTCTGAGCGTTCCCTACGCCTTCATAATAAGAGAGAAAAACCATCCACGTATCGGCTTTATAACAGATCACAGCATAGAAACGCGTTGTAATTCCCAGTTTCTCGGTTTAGATAGCAGAGAACTCACAAACCAATATAAGCGCGTCACAAAATATGGGTTCCTTCTGCTTAGTTCGCAAACTCTCCATCCCAAAACTGATGAATTACAAATCAGCTGATCTTAGAAGCGTGAATTTTTGAGAGTCTCCACTCTAATAATAAAATATTGTGTATTGTCAACGATATTTGCGAGTTGCAACATGACGATTTTCGGGTAGGGGGGTAATGAATTATTTAGGTTTTTGGACTAATATATCACAATTTCTCCCTC
Source organism: Zeugodacus cucurbitae (assembly GCF_028554725.1). Lineage (NCBI taxonomy): Eukaryota > Metazoa > Arthropoda > Insecta > Diptera > Tephritidae > Zeugodacus > Zeugodacus cucurbitae. The sequence continues at coordinate 64,062,523 of NC_071667.1, forward strand.
ATTTTTATAATATTTATATTACTTCTATAACATCTGAAAATTAAGGTCGCTTTACGGCTTAAGTCTCTCTGAGCAGCTATCGAATTGTGCCAGAAGAACTTAATTCATATCATGTCGTATAAACAGAAGTTCGACAGTGTCCTCCGTGGGACTAAAAATTTTACAATAAGCAATAATTGTTCGAAAAAAATTTAAATTTTTTACAACGTTGTCGTTGTGCATACATGAAAATATTTTATTTTAAGCCACACTGAGCGCGCACTTAAGTGCGGCTGCCTTATTTCATATGCCATCAATTTTTATCCTTCGAGACATTTTTCACAACCTTACATTATAGCCGCAGCGGATATTTTGCATGGTGTGCCTAATTTATTAGAAATTAAATTAAGTGCTGTTAAAATTTACAACACAAAACCAAGAGCAACAACAACCACAATCAAAAAAAAAAAAACAAAAATACAATATATATAAATATGCATAAAATCAGTTATGAAATCTATGTAAATACTGGCATTTCTTATTGCATATTAAATTTTACAGCACATTACTCGCGCCGTATTAAGCAGATAAAATATGTATATGTACGAGTATGTGTGTGCGCCACAAAGTATATTTATGTTTATGCCGGCGAATGAGCTACTATCAGTGACGGCCAAGAGGGAAATGTGTACAAGTGACACACTTCACTCCGCTACTCAAGCGTCGGCCACAACAATGAACACTTGTTGTAGTCATTTGTCAGTTTACACTTGTCCACCAGGCGATGAACAACGGTACAACCGAACGACTGAAGGACTGTGGATCTGAAGCAGCCAGGGGCTGAAAGACTCAACGCCAACGAGACTATAAAGCGGCCAGATACGCTGACGGCGAGTGAAAAGTGAGTAGGTGAACTATAAAAGGCGAGCAGGTGGGGGGTGAAGGCGCAAATTAAAGATTGCAAGGAGGTGGAGATGCCAGAAGAAGAAGAAGAAGCCGAAGTGAAACTAAAAGGCGACACTCAAGTAGGCCGACGCTATTGAGGGACCGGGACCAGCAGCGGAGCTAAGGTGTGAGTGGGCCTAAAAAGTTGCTGCTCACACACAAACAGAGGCACACACACAGAGAGAGAGAGCGGCACACGCACAGGAAGCGCCAGCACAACGACTTTGTTGGCAATATGACTAATAAAATGCGAACGCGAGCTTGTCGTCGTCGCTTGTTTAATACAATACACAAAGCCCAGCGCCGGACATGTACGAGCGCAAACAAACAAAAGAACGGAAATGAGACTCAAGATGCTGTCGCAGCAGCAGCAACAACTACAAAGTAGGCATTTCTATATATAGGTAGACGGCTGCGGGACGGTCGGTTGGTTTGTCGTCAGCCAAGTTGGCTCGCTTGAATGATGTGAGTAATTTTATTATGACTTTGCAGTTAATTTTAATGCTTAAATTGAGTTTTATGGACACGTTTGTGATTACTTTTCACTGTCGTGCAGCTGTGGGGCAACGAAGGTGCATTGTGCCCAGTGCCCAAATGAAGCGGCGTGAATGTGAGCAGCGTCCAGGAGTGGCATAAAAGGCGCAACTCGAGTGCGTATAATTTGGCCAAGCAGGCGCATAAGCGACGCTGTTAAGTGTAATAATGTAGACGGTAGGCCGTGACACTTTGACACTAAATTCTAGTGGGTGGCGCTACACAAACACGCTGCGCGCATAAAACACAACAACAACAACAATAAGAAAAAAACTGTAAATGCACATTTGCTTGAATGTTTTGTTTTAATGGAATTGTAATGCCAATTATGAAATGCTGCTGCGACCTGAGACCGAAATAAAACGAAAACAAAACTAAATGAAAATGAAAAGTAAGAAATTCATAAAGTTGCATACATTTCATTGTAGATGTACATTAGGGTGTGGAATAAATTTCAAAATTCATAGGTAACTATTCTGAGTGCTCTAAGCTATACCAACTTGCTTTGGCAATCAGTTCAAATCAATAGAGGATGACCTTTTAGTTTATAGCTTCCACTTTGATTAAAGGAAGCTGAAGAGTTCTTAAGGGAGGGGGTCTGGGTTTTCATTTTTGAAAAATCGAATTTTTGTTGTATCTTATTGTTTAACATTTCAAGAATATGTCCTCAAAATTTTAATCCGACTAAGGAATATTCTTGAAGTTATTGTTTAATTAGTCTCGGGACCTTTAACGCTCTAACTCTAACAGCTACGGGTGGATGGGATTGCAGTGCAGCTTTAAACGCGTTTTTCTCAAAACTACTTTTTTGAAGCCCGTGTTCACTGCCATTTGAAAACTACTCGACCGATTCATTTCAAACTTGGTACACATTTTTTTCATATAAAATACCTCCCCCCTACGTTTAGTACATTTCTTTTAACATAAAGGCTGTTTCCCACCCTGAAAATGGCGGAAATTTTAGTCGAAAATAACGGCTGACACTTTAGATGGCCGCCAAAAATTTTTAAATAAAAAAATAAAAAAAGTTGGGGGGAAGATTTGTTTAAAATTTAACTAAATTTGTATGGTTCTTCATTTTCGGATAATTTCCGGCCGAGTTACAGTGAACACCGCAAATTGTTTTTTTTTTTTCAAGACGTTCTAGGGGAAGCTCTGTCAAGGGCTAATTGTTTAATATTTTTGCATGAAAATTTTACAGAACATAGTCAAAACTATGCTCAATATAGAAAGTTTGAATAAAATTGCTTAATCTATATTTGAGATAAAAAATCACAAAAAAAAGTGTTTTTATTGCGCTGAAACCCAGACCCCTCCCTTAAAATTTCTGGCTGAATGGTTTCGTCAATAACCAAATATGCGTTATTCGACAGGCAGTAATCCACAAGTACTCCATGAGTCGCCATTGCAGACCGGAAAAAATACGGTTGGTGCGGTTTATGGGCCGGTGGCGACATTGGACCGTACTTCTTACGTGATGATCAAGACCAGCACGTAACTGTGAATAGGAATCGCTACCGCTCGAATATATATAACCGAATATTTTTGGCCCGAATTGGATGATATGGACTTGGAAAAGATGTGGTTCCACTAGGACGGGGCCACAAGCCACACCATTGATTTATTGGAAACCAAGTTTGGTGAACGTGTGATCTCACGAAATGGCCCAATCAATTGGCCGCCTCGGTCGTACAATTTGACGCCGTTAGACTATTTCCAGTGGGGTTACGTCAAGTCTATGGTCTATGCCAACAAGCCAGCGACAATTGATGAACTTCGTACGAATATCGAACGTGAAATTGCAGCAGTATCGGCCGATTTATGCTTGAAAACCTTCGAAAATTGGATTCAGCGTCTGGATTTCTGCAAGCGTGCCCGTGGTGGCTTTGAAAAAAGAAATCGAATTCCATCCATAATGGCATCGAATGAACTTTGACAGGAATAAAGAATTTCATTGATATCCCAAACCGTTTGGTAGCGTTCTTATTGAAAACCCCTCTTCAGGGGTGAGTCTATTTCATCTATTTGTTGATAATAAAACTTGACAGAATAAACCGTATTTGGGCGTATAAATATCCGGACCAAATGAAATGGTTCCAGAGTATTAATTCTTATTTCAGGAAGGAGGGTGGTATGTTCCGGATAGATGGAGAATCAGAGAGGATTCAGAAATATTTATCTCATTTGAAGATCCTTCACAGTTTTATTGAGAAGTCAAAAAAGCAGGAAACCTACATTGTGTAAATTATAGTCCAAGAGAGCTGTAAGCACGGTTTTCAAGAAATAAAATTTTTTATAGAAATTTGTTTTCAAATTGCTTAAAAGAAAAGAATCTGTGATGTTCGATCCAAATTGATTTCGATTCTTTAAAATATAGCGAATATGAGTTTCAAAGCGAGTAAAAAATATTTTCATGAATGTGATACATAAATTCAGCGTAATATCCACTGATTTTCCATAAAGAACCACTTCAGTTCTCCACAGCGCAATATTACCACGAAAATGAGTAATTTTCCGATATCGTAAATATTTGGCCCGTTGCGAGCACTTGCATTTAATTTTCTACTTTCAGAAATTTCAGCAATAATTGCGTTTCCGCTTCTACGAAATGAGTGCACGCGCGTAAATCGCCTGGAAAACCAATAAAATGTTGTTACTGCAGCGAGTACAACAATTTCCCGGCTCTTTGGACACTTTTTTTCGTTGTTGTTGTTGTTGGTGTTTTTGTTCGCTCCCCAATTTAAGTGCTTTCCACTGTCGTGTGCCATAATTATAGCTGATATCTGGTCCATACATGTACTGGGCATGTGTGCGGCGCTCAAAAAGCCTGCTGAGCGCAAAAGTAGCTACCGTCATTGGTACTTAGTGTCAATGAGACCGACCAAATTCGCCGCGAACCGTTATTCGGCGCGCAATACGGGACGGTACAATGTGTGGGTATGTGTGCTGGTTGGCATCAGCAGTAAAAATCGACGCATTTAAATCCCGAGCACTTTACGCTTATTAGCATCAGCACCGCGGTGTTACATCGTTGAGCGTCGAGGACTTGGTGTAAAGGCGCACAAACAATTTCTTCCATATGCAAATGTACGACGAATATATGATACGCGATGTAGTCCTCGGCTCTTCGGCAGCACAGTAAGCATTTCTGTAGGTAGATGCTCGGAAGTAGACTTTCATAAAGTTCAAAGCGGGAGAAGGACTCTCATAAGTCTTCCAATAGTTATGTACTGACAGATTAACCTTTGACCTTGACTTTCATGAAGACTTAATACAATTTTTGAAATACCACCCTGAAATACTTCCTTTTAAGTAAAATTTAAATTTTCATTCAAACATCCCCCCATTATGGTTTACTGGTATACGCAGCTGAGTGCTTCCACTAATATCTGGTGTTATCAAAAATTCCATTGGCAGCTCGACGCGCAAAATTCGGCGGACTTACAATCCTGCCACACACATATTCACATATCTACTTGTGTGTTGTTGTACATATGCGCGTCGTCATATGTAAATAGATTCTTTTGTGTGCGCAACATTGCTAATGTGACCAAATGGAATACATTACGCTGCATGCAATTTTCGTTAATGAGGAAATGCAATTTTCATTCTCATGCCCACAACAGTACAAACATATCACAGCGCGGCGTTGATGACAGCACACAAAGCAGCAGGGGATAAACGAGCAGCGTGCGCGTGCGCCACCGCAGAGTTATTATAATGGAGAATTTGAATTTGCATTGTGCAAAGACATTAAACGAGTTTCTCAGAAGAAATGTGAAAGAATTTGTACTTCAATTTTGAAATAACAAGGATAATATAGAGGGATGTTATTAATTTCGAAATAATATTTACCATTAATAGCTACCGGAATGGCAGTGCTAATTGTGATTTTATTTTATAATAACAGTAAAAAGTTATAGTTAAAATAGTTTGGGTATTTCTTGCTGTGACTGAATGATAATCAAATTAGGTTACTCATACGACGTGGAGTACTGTAGGCAGAAGACGTTGAATAGTACTTTTAATGCATTAAATGGTTTCAAATTAATCTTTTCTTGTTATTTCTCGATATAGTGATCACATTTCTGCTAAAATGTATAGTTTTTTTGAAAAAAACTTCAAAACATTTAATAATCAATGAGTTGTCGAGAGAGACTATATCGGCTTTATACGAATAAAAATGAATATAAAAAACCCACAGCAATATTTACATGCTTATAGCGATTTGGAGAGCCTTAGTATGCAAAGGGGTGAGTAACCTAATAAAACAGCTGTACTCTGGAACTAGTTGTCAAGTAAGGTTTGATAATATTTTAAGCAACGGCATTCAAGTCAGGACTGGTGTAAAGCAGGGGTGCATGCTATCTCCCATGGATTATGCGAATGATATCTGTCTGTTGTCCCATAAATATTCGCATATCCCCTTCAATCCTGAAGCTGTTAGTGATCTCGCCGTACAAACGGGACTTAAAATCAATATAGCGAAGATTAAAGTCACGCGCATCAATACTACCGAAACGCCAAACCCACAGATCGCTGCCATATGCCTCGGAGAAGTCGAACAGCTTTGCTATTTAGGTAGCATTATAACTAAAAATGGTGGATGAGCAACTGATATACGAAATCGTATATCCAAAGGTCACGCTGCCTTCGACGTTTTGGATAAAGTCTTGAGATCGACACATATACGCACGAAGTTAAAAATATTCAATTCAAGCGTTGAATCTGTTGTGTTACATGGCTGTGAGGCGTGGAATATGATTGTAACACATTCGCTGCAGTCCTCACTTAATCGATGTCTTCGAAAAATTATGCGGATATTCTTGCCTAACGTTATTAGTAATGCCTGGACCGTAACCAAACAGCTACCGATCCTTATCGAAATTCGAAGTCATAAATGCAAGTGGTCCGGCCACACTTTTCGAAAGTCTAATGATGACAATAGCAGAACATTGATAGATTGGAAGACGAAAACGCGCGGGACCAGCCAACAGCTGGAGACAGGAACTCGAAGCAGAACCACAGAGAAGTGGAGACTTCCTTCCTTCTTGGAGAGAAATTAAATTTCGTCTTCTTCTTGCCTGGCGTAGACACCGCTTACGCGGTTATAGCCGAGTCCAAAACAGCGCGCCACGTATCCCTCCTTCTGGCAGTTTGGCGCCAATTGGTTATACCAAGCGAAGCCAGGCCCCTCTCCACCTGGTCCTTCCATCGGAGTGGAGGTCTCCCTCTTCCTCGGGTTCCACCAGCGGGTACTGCATCGAATACTTTCAAGGCTGGAGCACTTTCATCCATTCGAACAACATGACCTAGTCAGCGTAGCCACTGTTTTTTTATTCGCTTTACTATGTCTATGTCGTCGAATAACACATACAGCTCATCGTTCCATCATCTGCGGTATTCGCCGTTGCCAATGTTTACGGGACCATAAATCTTCCGCAAAACCTTTCTATCGAAAACTCCGAGTGGCATCTCATCGGATGTTGACATCGTCCACGCTTCTGCACCGTAAAGTAGGACGGGAATGATGAGGGACTTGTAGAGTTTGGGTTTTGTTCGTCGAGAGAGGACTTTTGGAAGATGGAGTCATATGTAGAAGTTCATGTAAGTGAGGAAAGTTTCTGACTGTCATTCACTTGGGAGTGGCCAGGAACGATTCTTTTACATGTAGCTCAAACAGCTCACGACTTCCGGTCTTAGACCAAGTATCCTCTGGGTAGCCAACAGACATCCGTTTGGAGGCGAGCTAAAGTGAGAAGGCGAAACCCGCTTATGCGGTTGTGCGTAGGGTTTGGGACCCACCACATAAAAACAACCCCCAATGAAAAGAACAAAACAGCCTCGGATGAGACACCCCAATTTTGAATTAAATTTCTACCTTTAAATAAAATTAATCATAATTTGTTTATCGAGGATCTATGGTCCACCTAGGAACTACGGGAAATACATATATATATATAGTTATGTTCAAGTTAAGTACATTACAACCGTTAAGTGTTTAACAAAGCTGTTGTTATTTCTTAAACTCAGTATTTATAGATATTAGTCTTCAACATTGCCTACTTTTAGCGCAAAAGGGCCATTTTTGTATTGTTTCTTTGTTGCTAACATTATAAATGCTTAGGTCTATACATTATATTCTACTCTTTTATGCCAACGCATTGTTTCTACTCCTACTCCCTCAGCTTCACTTGCTTTTCGTTTGTCATCGGGCGGACTGTCTGCGATGACTTACACGCCTTTGCTGAAATTAAGCTGAGCTTTGCGCTTCAGCTAATCTTTATTTTTGTTAATTAAGTGAACTGAACTGCAAATTGTCGCAAGTAATTCATTTGTGGTGCTAGCTAAGGGTGTTGCTGAAGTGGCAGTTCATATATTATCAGAAAATATGTTAAGATATTAATTATATATGGTAGAGTGCAAAACCGCATAAGCAACCGCTTTGGAACCGCCAATTTTTAGGTGAAATCATATCTCTCAGTAAATAATGAACAAAATTTGGTATTAATAGTATCCTTTTATTAAATGAATCACTAATGAAGATATCGGATCAAATGTTGGAAATTGGAGTATACCTTTTCAAGACCCTGATATCGATTATGAAAAGTTCCGAACATCTGGTACTAAAAGTTGATAAAGCGATTCAGTATTTCCCCTAGATCTCGTATAGTTTATACAATGATTTTCGAACTTCTGGATGACTTTATACCGTTTCTATCGGTCAAAATCTTTGATATTTCAATTGAGTTAAGAGAAAAAGCAAAATTTAGCAAAAACGGTACAGATCTTGCTCCAAGCAACATATACCTAATTTATAAAATTGCTTCGATTTTATCCTACAGGTGAATATCAGTTAATATGTGGGTTTCAAAGTGTTCATAAAAATTACATAAACCCGAACTGAAGCCTTCATTTCCTATTTTTTATCACAGATCTTTAAAAATTCCGCTCTTAATACCGGCTCTCACACTTGGTCAGACTCTACTGAGCTATGAAATGTGCCACTGGGTTTATGTGAAACACTAAAATTTTGTTTACCAACGGAAAGTACACTTTCGGTTGCAAAATATAACAATTTGTGAAGAGTGCACTTTATATGCATGCATATACTGTTAAGGAGTGTTTGAATATTCAGTGAAATACACACAGGCTTTGGCATAAGCTTTTGTTGTGCAGGTGAGCCACGGAAATTGCTTAGTGGCTTTACTTCCGGTGCACTATTTATGTATGTATATAGAATATTTAAAACTAAATTATAAAAAAATAGTTGAATTTTTAGTGGGAGCGCACATATAAAGCATTTTTTGACACAAAACCATGACGCTTTAAAACGTACTTGGAAAAGTGGCATGTTATACCAAGGTGAATATAAATTATAAATTATATTATGGTCTAAATTTCGAAATTTAATTTTCTTCAAAATAAATATTATTATTTACAAAAATCAAGACCTTCCTCGGTGCATATTCAATAAAATCACTCCTTCATCAAAGTTTGATCCCCATTACTATTATCCTACACCAAACTATGACTACACCTGCCATTAAAAATCGTACTCCGTACCCTTCGTAGTGCCACTTTTACTTTTTCACGATTTGTTAAACAATTTCAGCACGAGCGCAACCATCTATGGCATACCCACTACAAAGCAATCGAAAATGATGAAATATTGTTCATAACAAACGCTCGAGTATCACTAAAATCAAAGTAAAATAAATAAAAACGATGACAGGCGAAGGAGTAGCAAGTTTAATGGCTGAAGAAAGTGCAACGTTGCGTAAATCGGAAGAAGAAGAAGAAGAAGGGTGCAATGGCGAAGGGTAAGAGTGCAGGCGGAATGCATTTAAATGTCAGTAGAGGTGAAATAAGAACATGAATACAAGAATTGCACGCAATGGATTTGATTTACAGTACCATGTGTTACAGTGCCACGTTGTTACATAAGGAAATATTTTCTTTAACGGTAAAAATAATAATTGCTCAGTTGAATGTTATGTGGGATTTTTTCTTGGAAGTATAAATATATGTTATATTTAATTAATTAAAATATACTATATGAAGTTAAAGTATAGAAGAAGGTTGCCACTTACCAAAATAATCCAGTTACATGTTCATTTTAGCTGTGTTTCCAATTAACTAAAAAAATAAAGTTAAAAGAAAAAGATTAAAGAGTTGCCAAAAACACTAAAAACATTAAAAAATATACAATATATACAATATACATATATTGAATAAGAAAAAGAGCTTTGTTACTAAATTTCTAATTCATAGAGTTGCCAACTAGCCGTAAATAAAATTGTTTAACAAATATTAAGCTCAAAGTATGCATTCAAAATTTTTTGAAATTTCTTCTGAAGCGCAAATCTGAACTTGAGTAAACTCGGAAATTTGAATTGTTTTCTTAAGTTCAAGTCAGAACACGACTTGAACTTTAGCGTAGGAACCGCTTTAAGCGATTATAGCCGAATCCACCAAAGTGCGCCACTCGTTTCTGCTTTTTGCTTTTTGGCGCCAACTGGAAAGACCAAGTGAAGCCAGGTCATTTTCCACTTGATCCTTCCATCGAAGTGGAGGTCGTCCTCTTCCGCGGCTTCCTCCAGCGGGTACTACATCGAACACTTTCAGAGCTGGAGCACTTTCGTCCATTCGAACAACATGACCTAGCCAGCGTAGCCGCTGTCTTTTTATTCGCTTTACTATGTCTATGTCGTCGAATAACACGTACAGCTCATCGTTCCATCGTCTGCGGTATTCGCCGTTGCCCATGTTTAGAGGACCATAAATCGTGCGCAAAACGGGGATGGGGTCATATGTAGAAGTTCACGCAAGTGAGGAAAGTTTCTCATCGCATATGAGTCAAGCAGCTCACGACTTCCCGTTTTAGACCAAGTATTCTCTGGGTAGCCAACAGACAACCGTTTGAAGGCGAGCTAAAGTGTGAAGGCTAAGCTCGCTTCTGCGGTTGTGCGTAGGGTTTGGTACCCACCACTTAAAAAAACCTCCCCAATAAAAGACCGATCAGAGCCTCGGATGAGAAGAACAAGATTACCAACTTCAAAATAATATTTCTGATACATGGACTTTTCTGTAGAAAGGAAGTATGATTTACATTTCAGCATAAATTTTCGTTTTTCTCAAGCACGAGTACAAACGTTTAATGTAATAGGGTTGCCAAACCTTTAAATTGAAAATAAGTGCTACTAAAAATAAAATTATTTCAAGAGGAAGATTAAATGAATTAAAGCGGATTATTACTAGAGTCATAGGCGTAGAGAATTTTTAATAAATACTTTAATGGAATTTTTAACTTTTATTAGTTAGTTAAATTAACACATAAACAATTTTGTAGAAGACAGAAGAAATCCAAAGTCAATATAAATTTATATTAGGATATGTTAGGCCAAAGGATAGATATCCGCAGCTGCAGAGAGTGTCACTTCGACAACTTTGACTGTCCTTTGTGGCAACCAAATACTCCGGACGGATCACCAAGACCCTCATGATACGACAATGCGCTTGGATTCTATTACAAAGTCGGCAAATGTCAAATGTCAATACCCGTCACTACGCTGAAGGTGTGCCGACGAAGGTGTTTTACCCTTAGTCTGGCGAATGCTGGACAGTGAAGGAGGAAGTGTTTAGATGATTCCTCATCGACTTCTTCCAAGCAGCTTTGACAGCTTGCGTCTCGCTCGACCGCAGTAAGCACACAAATGACCGCGGAGAGATGAGCCCTAATAAGCGACAGCACCTGCAAGGACCACTTTCGGTCCACCGCGGGTCAGAAAGACCTCGCTACTGCAAAAGTGCTTGTTATTGTCCAGCTTTTGGCGAGCTCACTCGAAGTCAGTGTGTCCAACACTCTTGCGCTAACTAATATAAAACTAATCAGCAATAATACTACCAAAATCACTTAAATTTATCCACCAAAATTTATAGTTAATCTTGTCGTTAAAATTTTTCATTTAACCCCCAAATTCTCCGCAGAATTGCTATCTCTTAACACACGCACGCGATATAAACTAATAATAAACCTCAGTAGTAGCTACTACGCAGCGCAATCAAAGCAGATCCAAAACTATAAAAATAATATTTCACTAACGCTATTACGCACTTATTGTCTGTAGTTTTAAATCAACTCTGGAATTTCCATTGCCCCATAACACACACAAATAATACAACAATAAAATTGCCAACTTATGCTCCATTAAGCGTTGCTTCTTCCCACACTGGGCATAAACAGCTTCCGCCGCAAGGAGCAGCGGAAATTTCAAAGCGCTGGAAATAAAAGATGATTCCGAAGTTTACTCAAAAATTCGCCAGCAGCTACAAAAGTCGTAAATTTTCAACACTAAAATGTGGGCGAAGAAAAAGAAGCAGCTGAGCGACGCGCACGAACAAATCAAGAAAACGAGCCAACGGCGCTTTTTTGCGCCAATGAAGTGGCAAGCTCAATACTCTTGTATGTATATATATGTAGGTGTATGAGGAACCGCAATACAAGCAAACAAGCAGACTCACACAGACATATACACACAGCAAGATTCCCCAGTGGAGCTTCACACATCGTCGATGCGCCCTCGAGGCGGGTTAACTCAAATTCCACACACGTCACGACAGGCACACAGATACACACACAACCCAAATGCAGACGCACATAAATAAAATAAAGGCAACAACAACAAAAACAACACTGGCTAAAAGGAATAGTGCTGAGATGCAACAAAGTAAGAAAGAAACTAAGCAAACTAAAGCGCAAAAGAACTGAAAATGACAAAAACAAAAAATGAAAAAAAGGCAAATCGAAATATTTCTTGAAACATTGAAATAATACCGAATCACTTGGCGAATAAAGCATTTTCCATGCTCAGGCGATTGAGAATTCCAGTCCAACTAAGGAATACAACTATGTATGTGTATACAACTATATGTGTGTGTGTGTGTTCGTGTGCGCCCGAGTGTCCAATTGACTGAAGTCACGTTCGTTCATAATTGAAAAGAAAAACTTTTACACACTACTACTCCACAGAAGCGAAATGAAACAAATGAAACAAACTACAAAAACTACAACAATGTATGTAACTAGCTGACGCGCAGGGCGACATTGTCGGATTGAAGTAATACTATGTGAGCTGAGTGAACTCAGTCAGTCGGAGTTCGTGAAGTCGTTGATCACGATGACTTTACAACAACACACATATATTCTTCTGATGGCCACCAAACACTTCATCAACATGTTGTCGGACTGCAAAAGTCATAGCAGTGGCGTCTACAACAATTACAACAATTGCAACAACAAGTGTAGTGTTATATTAAATTTCCGCTATTTATGCCAAAGTCAGCGAGTTCATATTAAGTAAATAGCGGCGTAAATGTGCGAAAGCAAAGTTCTATATTCACATACATTAGGGTAGTTCTTAAGTAAAGGAATCAAAATTTTACAACATATTTCCTCAGTACGCTTCGAGCTACTTTGCAAAATGACTTGTGTGGGTACCCGGTTACCGCGAAATTGGTGGAAACTGTGAAACCCTACCAACATTGACGTCGGAGTGGCAGTGGGCAGGTTGTCCGTGGTCAACTTGCGCTAGAACGCTGAACATCTTGACTTCGACTGAGCTCGCCGAACGCTGGACGACAACCAACACCTGTGCAGTAACGAGGTCTTTCTGGTCTGCGGTGAACCGAAAAACGGTGCTTCCATCTGTTGTCGCTTAGGAATGCTCATCTCGTCGAAATAATTGTTGTGCTTACTGGTTATTGTTCAATAGGCACATATGCGGTCAGATTATGACTAGTTGCCAGAGTTGCTTAGAGTAAGGCGTAGAGGAATCATCTCAGCACTTCTCCCTTCAATGTCCATCATTCGCTCGACTAAGGTTAAAAAGCCTCGGTAGGCACACTTCGGTGAACCCAGGCGATGTGACTTGAATCGACATTAGCCGACTTAATATCTTTATAACAGAGTCCAAACGCTTTGTCGAATCATGAAGGTCTTGGCGATCCGTAAGGAGTATTTGAGTGTCAGTAAGGACAGTCGAGGCGGTTTAAGTGAAGATTCTCTGCAGGTGCGGAGATATACCCCTTGACCTAACCCAGCCCTCATGAAGGATCCTCGTGGTGATATCCACCATACCAATACCGTCATCAATTGTATTCACAATCGGAGACGGTTGAGATATAGAGAATAAGCTTTAGACTAACGTATGATAAAAATTAGGGTGGTCCTAATATCAAACACGAAATAATAAAAATTTAAATTAAAATAATAAATAATTAACAATAAACCACGGACAACCTTATGGTCAAAATTAGAAGGCAACGGTTAGGGATGCTTAAAGCATCTCATATAGAGTAATCTCAGTTCGGATTACTCTATAAAAATCAAAGAAATATTATTATTTCTATCTTACCACGCAAAACGTAGAAGATATTTATCACTAGTGGATTTGGTAACATTTGGGATTCACAAGATCATCAAGATAAAGCGCGAACTCAGTCCAAATCTTGTTTTCCATTCACTAAGTAATGGATTGGAGTAATATTTGCTTTTGTTGATCTGAGCTGCACTCTAATTTTTTTTTTGCGAACCATGTTTTACGGTCAAAACTGGTCTATAAAGTTGTCCTACTTTCTCGATCTTGAGGTTAAGTCTTGGACGGAAGTATCTCTAAAGAAAAGGAAGTTCCCAAAACACACTCTATTATCTCTTTTGGTTGTATCTTAAAGGCCAGTCTGACAGTTTAAAAAATCGATATTTTTTATTTGCTATTCGATAGTTTAAACTTTCAAAAATACCCTGTGAAATCGGCAAGGTCGACCACTCGCAGGTCTAAAGTTGAAACTTTAAATGCGTTTTCTCGAAACGCCATTTTTCAAAATATACCTTATTTTGTCCAAAACACTTCGAAACATTCGATCGAGTACTTCCCTCTAAAAAATTCACGAAATTCAGGGGTTACACTGGTATAGAACCTTAAGGACATATAGGTATGGTCAGAGCTTAAGATGGAAAGTATGATTTTGATAACCAATTGAAATCTTTTTTATGTGATTTAATAAACGTTTTACTCGCAGTATTGAGAAGGCAAACTATAAAGTCATTGAAAAAAGCATAAATCATAAACTCATCGCTTTACTACTATAGTAATTCAAAGAGCATGAGCAACTAAATATAAAAGAAAATTAATGCTTAAGTGATGCGCTTGAGGAATCACAAGCGTATGAAAAGTAGAGATGTTAAAACATATACTCTCAGCTGGGGAGCAACAAAGTAGTGCATTCATAACCAGTATATGTATCTTTTGGTACAAAAAGGAGTGAATTAGTTTTATGTCATAAGCATAAAGAGAGAGTGGTGTAAATTATAAGCAGTCTCAAGGGGTTTTCATATTTTTTAAACTCCTATTTAAATGAGTTTTCAACTTCTACAATATTTTTACTACCCAGAACTCTATAAAAACTATTTTATTTCTTTTACTAAGCAACTAGGGTGCCATAAAGTTACTCACTATTACTAAAAAACAAGCTGCTTTGCCTGAAAAGTTTAAATTAAAGCCAATCCAAACAAAACTTGAACTACTTTCTTCACACAGACTTT
The DNA here is from genome assembly GCF_028554725.1 of Zeugodacus cucurbitae. Lineage (NCBI taxonomy): Eukaryota > Metazoa > Arthropoda > Insecta > Diptera > Tephritidae > Zeugodacus > Zeugodacus cucurbitae. The sequence continues at coordinate 64,077,584 of NC_071667.1, forward strand.
AAGTAGAAATGTCCACAAAACGATTTCTTGCACAAGTTCGCCGCTGCGTAAGCTTTTTTTTTTTTGCCAACATAAACTTACAACTAATACACCGAAATTACCTAATCGACACTTGAAATCTTGCAGAGTTCGCATTTTTTGCACTTCAACAATTCGAAATCAAACTTAAATTACACGCGACCGCCTCGCCTGTCTGACCGCCTTGCCTTTTAGGGTTCCTTATTTCGCAAAAAAAAACAAGCGCAGAAAGAAAAGCACGAATGGCTGGCTGGCTGTAGCAAAGGAATGTGAAACCATTACGTCAGCCCAACGCATCAGCCAGTAGCCAGTAATTTCAAGAGCACAAAAGCTGGTAATAATTTCTGCCACATAAAATGTCCAATGCACTTTGAGCACACAAGAAAAAGGGTTATTTACATGTGTTCTTGTTCTGCTTGTTTTTGCTTTATTTCACGCTTTGCTTTTAGTTATAAAAAGTTTAACACCGTAAACTTGGCAAATTAACACATTCATGCGCACAATGGTTGGCTTGGTATGGCGGAGGAATGGTTTTATAGAAAAAAAATATTTGCGAAAAAATATATAAAAAACTGAACTGTAAAATAAAATGGAAAGTTTTGCACAACTTTCATTTAATTTCTTACGCTTTCCTTGTGCCGCATGCCATTCCAGCTATACGCAATTCCGCCATTGTGCTGGGATCACAGCGCATTCTTTGCTTTTGTAGTGGATATCATGATTTTTAGTGTTGTAATTTGTTTGTTGTTGTGATTTGTTGTTTTTTGTTGTTGTTGTAATATTTGTTGTTGTTGTCTTTTACAATTCTGTATATTATTTATTGTTGTTTTTGTAATTATACCCTGAACAGGGTATATTAAGTTTGTCACGAAGTTTGTAACACCCAGAAGGAAGCGTCAGAGGCCCTATAAAGTATATATATAAATGATCAGTATGTTCAACTCAGTCGATTTAGCCATGCCCGTCTGTCTGTCTATCTGTATATATACGAACTAGTCCTTCAGTTTTTAAGATATCGTTTTGAAATTTGCAGATGTTATTTTCTCTTCAAGAAGCTGCTCATTTGTCGGAACTGCCGATATCGGAACACTATATCATATAGCTGTCATACAAACTGAACGATCGGAATCAAGGGCTTGTATGGAAAACTCCCGCATTTTACAACATATCTTCACGAAATTTGGTGTGAGTTACTGTTCATAGAAATAATTTAATTTCCGAAAAAATTGTTCAGACCGGTTCACTATAGCATATAGCTGCCATACAAACTGAACGATCGGAATCAAGGGTTGGTATGGAAAACTTCCACATTTTACAACATATCTTCACGAAATTTGGTGTGAGTTGCTGTTCATAGAAATAATTTAATCTCCGAAAAAATTGTTCAGACCGGTTCACTATAGCATATAGCTGCCATACAAACTGAACGATCGGAATCAATGGCTTGTATGGAAAACTTCCGCATTTTACTACATATCTTCACGAAATTTGGTGTGAGTTATTGTGCATAGAAATAATTTAATCTCCGAAAACATTGCTCAGATCGGTTCACTATATCATATAGCTGTCATACAAACCGAACGATCGGAATCAATGGCTTGTATGGAAAATTTTCGAATTTTAAGTGGTATCTTCACGAAATTTGACATGGATTACTGCTTAAGGTAATAATATAATCTCCGAAGGAATTGTTCTGATCGGTTCACTATATAACCTTAATGTTTCTAGCAAACAACCCGGCTAAAAAGAAATCGTAAAATATTTTCTTTTTTTTACTTACTTTTTCTTACGTCTTTACTAAAAGAAATGCACCTGTGAAGGGTATATTAGCTTCGCTACAGTGAAGGGTATATTAGCTTCTTGTTTTTTATTTTTTTTGTTGTTGTTGCAACTATGACCGCAGCTGACCGTAAAAAGTCATTCATGTGCACTATTCCGCTACCACTTCACTCACCCACACACGCGCCCTAATACCAACGCTTACTCGTGCTTTTTTACAGCTATCGCTTTCATTGTATGGCTGTGCGTCGGCACTTCAGCGACATTCATACAAAGTTGTGGTTGCTCATACGCACCGTTGATCGTCGGTGTGTCGCAGCAAATGGTTGGTTCACGCACTACTGCGACCGCCTTTCACCTTCTATTACCAACGGTTTCGCTCTTAAACGCCAACACACACACACTCGTACAGGCACAAACACCTACACAAGTGCTCTCTCTTTTGTTGCTTTATGCTGGTGTTCGAGTGCGTTCTTTGTTGAAGTGCTGTTAGAAATGTTTTAGTTTACACACAAGCACACATAGATACATACAAACAGATACATATATATATACAATACATATACTACAAATAACGGTAACGCATACTTTGTTGACTGTCAATTATTTAGTTTTTGTTTGCAGGTAATAGTACCAGCTCCACACATATACATACATAGAGATTAACTTTTAAATATACACACACATACCCATACAAAGTAAGTCAGCCAACATTGAAATCAGTGAAGCAAACATTTTTATGTTCACCAAAAGCATTGGCGTTCCTTTTCAACAATTCTTGCTTACTTCGCCCCCTCCGTTCCCCTTCTCTTTACACCAAATATCCAAAGCAAATAAATTTTGAAATTGCTTTACAGCGCTTTGCACGCTTCATTCGCTGCTTTACGGGTCATGCATGCACGTATGTGTGTGTGTTCATGTATTACATGTAGATATGTATGTATGTATACGTCTCGGTATGCACTTGTATTTGTAGAAATAATTGGCAAAGCATTAACACAGAAACGCCGCAGTACATTTAGCTTCAAAAAAATCGTTCATCGCATATTTGATAGATGGCGAAAACGCTTCGTCGAGCGAACTATGCAGCTTCCAAACTCACTGAAACTCACAATTCTATTTGTGCTCACATATTTATAGTTTTTAGTTTATTTACTCCAAAATTTTGATTTTTTTAGATTTTTAAACTATTTGTGTAGTTTAAATAAATTTTTAAATATAATATACCGTTAGTGATTCTAGTTAAAAACTGAGAAATTCTACGAAATAGCTAAAGAACTCTCTTATTTGCATCCAGTAGGCTACAAAAGTAACTTAGGGGTGTTCTTCAGTACAAAACACAGTGAGGCCTTTGGAATCTTGAGCGTAATAGCCTGAAAGTTTCCTTGAAATTTTATTATCATTAAAGTGTTTTAATGGTCTTTGGTGGTGAAAACAACTTTTACATAACCTTTTTCAAATTTGTGGTTCAATAAACAAATACAAACAAAAACTTTATCGCCTACCCTTGCCATAAACTCGAGTTAAAAGTTTTATACATTTTAGGAATAAATGTACTGCTTTTTATAAACTCGAGTTTAAGGTTTCGTGTTTACGAAAATATGTTAAGTGTTTAAGAAACTCTTAGTTAAGGCAGTAGTCTGCTTTACAGGCTTAAAAAAAATCGATTTTTTTTTGTTTTTTTTTTTTTAATCTCTATCCAAGAATATGTTCGAAGCTAGAGCAGTTTTAGTGGCCGAGCGTCGAGCAGGTGCGAATGCTCAGGCAGACTTTAAAGCGCGTTTTCTCGAGTTTTCATTTTCAAAAGTGTTAGAAAACGGTGCCGGCGAAGGCAAGAAGAATATATGTACGATCGAAAAAACCAAAGTGATCTAGCTTCAGTATTAAATTATCTTCTATTTGAACTAAAAAAATTGGACAAAAGTATTATTTAAACTACTTGTTTTGCAACTTAAAGTCAATTTTTTTTTTCTTTAAAAAGTGATTTTTTTTCAAACTTCGAAAAAACTTGTAATTTTATAAGTTCATCGGGGTTTTTTAGTTCATAAAGAAAAGAAACTATACATACCTCATACTAAGTTTTTTGTACATATGTATCTCGTAAACTACTTAAGCACTATCAACCAAACTACAATCGTTTCATTCAGGTACTATCTTATACAGTCCAGAAATGGAGGAAATCGTACTATAACCACGTCCTCCTCCCATACAAAGGTTTTAATTCAGTAAGGAAAAACACCAGAAACCTTAAATTTCATTATAAAGAAGGTACAGAAGGGTTCCACCCTTTGGTGGAAATTGGTATACAAAATTTTAAATAGGTGTGGCTCCGCCCACTTATGAGTCAAACACCATATCTACAAAACTATGCGACCTATATCAAAGAAACTTGGTTTGTAATATTTTCCTTGCATCCCAATGATATGTTGTGAAAATAGGCCAAATCGGTTCACAACCACGCGTACTTCCTATATACCAGAACTTTGAAGTCGATCTGAATCTTTTACTTTACAATATATAAAGTAAGCACTATTGAAGATATCGGAACTGAACTCTGCATAAATACTGCATTTATAGTGTGTCGCCGAAATCGGACCATAGGTTTTCAAGACCCCATATATCGAACATGAGGACCTCGGTGCTTCTAACCTAACACCTAACCTAGTGTTTCCAACTTTCAATGGACTTTATACCATATATATGACGAATAGATGAGTCAAATTGTGTATTATATGAGGTGCCAACGTCTGAATTTTCGGAATATTTAATTTATATTTATATTAAATACTGTTTAAACATGTATCTTTGATATGCTGAATAGTTTAAATGAAATATATGGTTGTAAATAATAAAAAAATGCAAAAATGCCCTTGTTTTTAGGATCTGAAACCCACCTAACCCTTAAAGAGTCATGAGTTCTAGATCATCTCCATAAAAGCCTCCTACAGTCTACAATATAGTGATGCACCTTTTGTTTTTTTTGGTGGCCGAATTATATTCCTAAAAGGGTCATTACTATTGGTGACATAAGTCATATCTGTGACTGGTTTAAACTATCGTTTTTAGAGTCAAAGATCTATTTTATAAACTAGCTCCTATTGGCGAGTTGAAAACGAACATTTGCGGCGCCAGTACAGTATAGTTTCCGTAAGAAGTAGTCACGTAGATTATATGCTTGAAATTCTGTTCTCACCATAAATGTCTTAACAATTTCAAACCGCTGAAGCAAGAATATTAGTCACGTAATTCACTATTCCGTGTTTTAATTAAAATAAAGAAGATCTGTACCACTCCAAGAACACGCCTTTAAATTCATTAACTAAACACAAATCCAACTAACAGTTTCCGCCATAAACAAAGAACATTAAAAACTTAACTCATAATATTGCTTGCCACTTGCATTTTTCTTTTCAAGGTCAGCAGAAAGACTCATTAAAAATATTAATATCTTTTTTAATTCGCAAAACGACGAACGAAAGAACAAGCAAATAAAAAATTATCTCATACTTAATTACGCTTAAGTCAAAAATATAATTACTCAGCTTCGCGGCGAAGTGAAACTCCCCCAACGAAAAAGCTAAACTTTGCACTTCCGTTTCATTTTAAAATTACGCAGACACGAATGAGTGCGTGCGAATGAGAGAATGCCAAGAAACATACATCATAATATATACTTACATACATCTACATGAGCACGTGAGTTTGAAATCAAAACACCGAAACGTCAAAAGCAAACTGACGGCACTGACTCTGATTCTGACTCCGACTTGGAGGCGCACAAAAGTTTGCTTCTCCAACGCAGGCGAACATCACTCATACGCCATGGTTTCCATGTAAGTACTTAAGCATATTTAAATTTTGCAGTCCGAGCGCACGCAAATGAACTTGGAGATCGCAGAAGGAGCAGCTTTGCAAAAGTGGAAAAATAAAGCAAAAACATTTTTAGGAAGAATTCTACTTCATTCATATCTATATGCATGTAAGCATGTGCACTCTGGCCTTAATGTGTGACATTTGATGTAATTGCGTAACTAAGCAGTACTTTCTTCAGTTATTACCTGCTTTTGAATTACCCAAACGTTGTTCATATGTCAGTTCATTCGTTGCCCGTCAAACTGTCAGGCTGTCGTTGGCGTTCGTGAAGTGCGTGCCTGTTCGTGAGGGAAACGTTTTCATAAGAATTTAAATACTTTGTTACTGTTCTTTCTGAATGACAAATGAAAAATGAGGCTGGCAAATGTAGCTGCAGTTCGACTGAATGTCTCTACTTTGTTTTCCTTAATTTTTAGCGGATTCTGAGACAAATATTTAATAATAATAATATCCAAAAATAAATCCAACATTTTTAGAATCCTCAATTTATATACAGTTAACTCGAGATATAATTTTGCCACGGGGCTAAATATTATATTATGTAGATAACTCATACATGTGTCAGGTAAAATCATATAACCGAAACAGTAGTGTAAAAATATCCGTATACCTCGAATGAAACACAGATTGATCGAAATATTTCAGAAAGTGAGGAATAATTCTCTCTCGACGAACAAAAACCAAACTCTACAAGTCCCTCATCATTCTCGTCCTGATGCATGGCGCCAAAGCGTGGACGATATCAACATCCGATGAGACGTCACTAAGAGTTTTCGAGAGAAAAGTTTTGCGGAAGATTTACGGTCCCTTAGAACACCGGCAACGACGAATACCGCAGACGATGGAATTATGAGCTGTATGTGTTATTCGACAAACAGGTCATGTTGTCATGTGTCTAGGTCATATTGTTCGAATGAGTGAAAGTGCTTCAACTCTGATAATGTACGATGCAATACCCGCTGGTGGAAGCCGAGGAAGAGGGAGACTTCCACTCAGTTGGAAGGACCAGGTGGAGGAGGACCTGACTTTACTTGGTATTACCAATTGGCGCCAAACTACCAGAAATAGTGGACTCGGCTATAACTGCGTAAGCGGTGCCTACGCCAGTCAAGAAGAACAAGAGGAATAATCAAACCACTCAAGTAACGTCTTTGACCCTTCACGAATTTGTGGAGGCAATTGATTTGTAGTCAGAAAACTTCAGCTAGTTCTTCTCGAAGTTTGTCCTGCCAAGATATTTCCGCCGCAGTCTAGCGAAAGCTGGACAATGAAGGAGAAAGAGTCTCGATGTATTTTTCCATTTAACTTTGGCAATTCGCATCCGTCAGGATATTTAGCCCCATCAGGCTGTGGCCAGAAATGACTCCTATCATCACGGCCAGTTGAACCTTACGAAGAGAAAAAACCTCAGTGGATCTCTTGCGATCCACCTTAGGCCAGAACGATCTGGCAGTCGCACAAGTACGGGTCGATGCCCAAAGCCTACCGTGTTCATTCAACGACCACTGATCCAATGCGGAGAGGCATGTGGATAGTGGCGCACCAGTTTGAGAAATTTGCAAAGCTCATCAGCTTTGCAGTTTCCAGCGATACCGCTATGGCCCGGAACCCAAACGAGTATTATATTAAAGTAGCTGGAAGCTACTGATAGAGAAGCTAAGCACTCCTTGACTATCTTTGAGCGAACCGTCAGCCCACACACATGGCCAGGATTGCCGCTCCACTGTCCGAGTGAATGGTCACATCCCTGACAGAGGTAGCACATCTGAGTAATGTAATAATGAGAGAAACCTGAGAGTAATAAAGAGTTGCTGCTTTTATGGCTGCCACCTCCGCTTGAAAAAACGCTACAGTAGACTGGAAGCCTGAAGCTGTTCTTGGCGCCAAGTACTTGATTCCATGATTTTTTCCTCGAAAAATATGCTAAAACTGACTTCTTCACATTCTTAGCGATTGAAATTTATACTCGGAATTTTTTTTCTTTTTTTTTTGTATTTTTATGAGCAGAGTATACAGAGCCTTTTCATCTGAGATTTTATAATGGTTCCGCGAAATTCGTAACTAGGAAAATATAATAAAAACTCAACACATGTTAAATGGAGTCAATTAAAACATTCTATAACCAATTTTCCTTCATAAATGAGACCGCTTAACCACAAATAAACAAAATGTATGCAATATTAATTTAAATATAAGAAAAGTATAACCAAGCCAAGGAAAAGTATAACCGAACAACTCTACTCAGCCTATTAGCAGACATAAATGAGCGAAAATATATAAAACTACTCATTTAATAAATAAAAATTGCAAAGCAATTTACAACGAAATAAACTAGAAATCTACGCCACCAATTTGAAAAGCCACAAAATTGACTTGAATTTATTTCAACTAGCATTAGCTGTAAATAATAAGTGAAATATATAACGGTAAAAGTGAAAGTCTGTTGGTCTGGTGGTGTTTTCGCAATGTCAAAGCGCGTCTTAGCGCATTTTTGGCTAATGGAACTTCGCAGTGCACACTTAATAGTTTTGCTGATGACATTTTGATAAATGAGTGGCGTAGCGAAGACTTGCGAATTAGCGCACCAAGAAATACACACACACACACATATATATAAAAACATTGGTGTACACCCCGAAATGGCATAGTGAAAATATAGCCTTCTAGCCACGCTCATTCATAGCAAAAAACCAATGCAGAGGCTAACATGACTTCGAATGCCGCGCAGCTTAGTGAGTTATGTACATAAACTACTTGCTTCGATGTATGTTTGTGTTGTATATGTATGTGTGTGTAAATGGTAGCGATATGTGAGATTTGAAGCAAGCGCCTGAAAGTATGCTACGCTGATTGCGACAGCAGCATAACGCGGAGACTTGGATCGCTATACAACTGCTTGATACACTGAGGACTCGTTGGCATACACACAGCCATAAAAAAAACCCACACTCCCTCCCAGTATTCGTTTGAACATTTATTTGACAGCGCGCTGTGTTATTGTTGCAATGTTTCTGCCAACAGTTAAACAACAATAATAAAGCACACAAAATAAACTTGAACCACGCTGCGTTCAGCAACTCACTTTAGCGCTGAAGTGCAATTTTTAACGTGCGACGGACGGACATACACACAACATATGTCTAAATATATATAGAATCATCTATATATATATCTATATGTGCCGCTTTGTGATTTGTCTTGCCGAAAATGAAATTAAATTGAAACAAATTTGACAGGCAGCGCGAAGGCATTATTAATAATGCGTCGTACATACGGCTTTTCGATGCTATCTGTATGGCGGGGAGCAGTGTTGAGCGCATAGCACATCTGCAACAATATTTTGGAGGTTAGCAAACACAAAATAAATGCGCGCGAAATTAATTTATAAGCATTTGTTGTGCGGAATTTATGCTTCTACTAACACATGTGTACCAGAGCGCTGGCTTCAGCGTGAGTGCTTAAAGCATAGTATAAATTTACAAAATATAACAATGTATCCACCATATATACACACGAACTTGAATGTTTACAGACAAATCTCAGCGCTCTCATGCTTTTCCATTAAACTACTTTAATCTCACGCATTTGCTACAAGAAATTGCTCTAGTATTAGTGCAAAATGGGGTTTCATGCTTTTAATTATCTTAAACCTCCATAGTGCATATTTAGCAATGTATACTCTTCATATTCCCAAATATGACAGCAAAAATAATGCATACCGAATTTCACAACAAAGTTGAGGTTATGTTATTTAGCGCGTTGAAGTATTATATTTTACCCAAATTTTGATAGCTCAATAGAGGTTTCTAGAAGCCTTAGAATTTACCCATTTTACAAATAAATATTATGCATACGCACCACTTTAAACTACAAGGAAATAAATATTAATGAAGTAATATGCACAAAAAAAGTTAATAGATTTATACTCCAAATAAAAAGTTAAACAATAGTCTGAGATAAAGGAAGAAATAATATATTGTCTTCTATTATTTTTGCACTTTTGCATGCCATTTTCAATAATTTCTTAACTAAACTGATGTGAAAAATAAATTGTTGCCTAAATTTTGGCGCGAGAAACTTTATTAAACCATAACTAATTAAATTTTTGGAGATTCTAAAGGGTACAATAAAATAAATTTAGTTATTTATTACATGTTTGTGTAACTCAAAGATCTGTATCTGACTTAACAAATTAATCTTGTGTTAAAATAAATTGTTGCCTACATTTAGGGTGTATTTAATATTTATTGAGTTCGTGTTTAGTGCCACAAATCCCACATCTCAGGGATCTAATATATATTCACCCTAGAGAATGCACTATGAGGTTTATAAAAAGAACTTAAGATATCCAATCTTAGATATGAAAAGACAACAATTGAGATTATTGTAAACAAAAATATATTTTTTTAATAGTATGAAGAAAATTGTATACAATGTCAAAGACAACATTTCTGATGGAAATATAACTTATATTGTGATATGCTCGTAATGGGAGTAAAAAAGAGTTAGGGGTAGTCAGAGACACGAAAAAATGAGAATTTTCAGTAATTTTTATTGCTTAATAGTTTCAGTTCCAAAAAAATGCCTTTGCGGTGACTATCATAAGTCCTTGGTAATTCATCTAAAATCAATCGAATAAGATCTATCTATTTATAAAACTAATTTTTTTCAAAAAGGATTCGATAATCCTTTTCAATTTTAAATTTTAATTTAATTTTTTTCTAAAATTATCAAAATCGAAATTTTTGAAAAAAAAATCCATCGATCAGAACTGAGTTACAGTTGTCACCAGTTTAAAAAACATAGTTTTGAGAAAGATGCATTTAAGGGGCTATGCTAGTGTGACATTTTCAAAAAATAGATTTTTTATGTTTTGCTTATTCGATAGTTTTTACTTTCAAAAATATCCTGTGAAAGCGGTAAGATAGTATCTTGAATAGTTTTTGAATGGCAGCGTTTTAAAGAGCGACCTATAGTCGCAACTTTAAACACATTTTCCTCGAAACGACATTTTTCAAAATTGCTGACATCATAAGTCAACGAGACATTGACCGATCGACGTCAAGTTTAAACTGAGTAGTCATGAATATATCTACAATACCATGACCTACGATTTTGCTTGGTTGAAAATTGTTAATTTGTTAATCTACATTTGTTCAGAACTACGCCATTTTGTTAATTTTTAATATTTTTCAAAAAATCGTAGGTCATTTTAAAGGAAATACCTTCAACTTTAATAGCATTTTTAAATTTTTTTCTTTCAGCTATTCATTCGCCCGGAATCATGTCGGCAGTTAGACAACTTTTTTTTTGTCCTTCTGAAAACAGCATACAACTCCGTTATTTTTCAATATTTTTGTAAATAAAATCTTAAAATAAATCTTAAAATAAAACTTATTATGTCCAAAAAAACTTCAAAATATTCAATCGATCGAGTGCTTTCTTAAAAAAAATTCGCGGATAATATAATTTGTCATGGGTTAGACTAGTATAACCCCTTAACCTCTTATTAGGAAAAAAAATAAAGAACACTTTCTGAAAAATTAATAGACATAATATGAAATTAAATATCACATTGAGTAATCAAGTATTCTTAAAAAAAAAATCACGGATATAGCCTAATTTGTCATGGGTTAGACTAGTATAACCCCTTAACCTCTTATTAGGAAAAAAAATAAAGAACACTTTCTGAAAAATTAATAGACATAATATGAAATTAAATATCACATTGAGTAATCAAGTATTGGGCTAACCAAATAACGCTACAACACTTTAAGCTTACCAAAGATTTTCCTAGATATCTGAATCTAGCAAGATTATTCAACGTATATCCTTGTTTTTATAAAAAAAAATCTTTGACACTTAAAACCACTACAATTTAGCCTAAATGAATTTTGTTAAAATTCAGTTATTCTCTGGCTGGTCTTCTTATGATCTACATTACAACAGAATGACTTCTTAGCTAAGCTGGTGATTTACAAGAATTCAGAATTTCTTGTTTCCAAAATGCCCTATCAGTATAAATTTCCAGGTTTGTTTAATTTTAAAGATTACCTTCCTTCCTCTGCGTGAGCGCGAGACTGAAAGCACCAAAATTCGTACAATCAAACAGTGCACAGTTTTATTGTTGCACCCAAAACTGTATTTAATTTCGATTATTTGCGTTTTGGATGTTTGTTTGCTTTACTCGTTGTAGCCGCTTTTAATCTGCCGTTATCCGCCGCAGCGCAAGTGGGCAGTACCTGCCGACTTAACAAAAGCGCTGATCACTAAAATAAATGCGCTGAAATTACTCTGCTGCTGCTGCCCAATGGTACTACAAAACAAAGCGCAGACAAATAGCTGTACATCTGTTACGGATGTTTGGCCCACTCTTCGTACACTTCAGCTCATCAAATAAGCAACAACAACTGAGAGCGCTAAGCTAAACTAAGCCAAGCACGCAAAGCGCAAGTAAACAAATAAATAAACAATAAACAATAGCTACAGCTAAAGCAATAACAATAACAATAACATTGAACAACAATAAAATAGAAAACAAAAACAACAAACGGACACAATAGCGAATAGAAGCGAGGCGCTAACAGCAATAGCAACAACCAAAAACACGCAGGACAAACGCACGAGTGTGGCAATGAATGGCAAACAGTTAACCGTTAAGCGCTCCGTAAGCAGAAACGCTCCAAAAGCGAACGTAAATACTCGTAAATAACAAAATCGGCGGACAGCAGATGGATTTATGGATTGGCAGTGAATACACACAATTCACTAGCGAAGCGCTGGGCGAGTACGGAAGGGCGAAGCGGTGCGATGAGGTGAAGTGAGTTGTGTTGAGGTACGCGGTGCGGCAGACAAAGGATGAGCACGGACAATTGATGCTGAAACAAGCGAGAGTAAAGTGGAAGTTGTTGGACTATAAAGACGCGCTTGGCGAGCGGGTTGATTGAGCACGGCCTGCGATGGGCGGTGCGCGTTGCCGACATAATAAAGTGACAGCCATTGAAGGCGCATAAACACCTTGAAGTGCCACAGAAAATGTGGCGCAAAAATACTGAAGTCATCATTCTTGCACCTCTTGAATGTGAAGCCAAACACTTGGTGGCGGCTTGACTTTCGGCCGCCTGACATGCGGTTAAGGCGAAATTTCCAAGCAATTAATATTCGCCGGGTGAAATTGTTGCGAGGTACATATATACATAGATAGATACATATATACGAATGAATATGTTTCGCAGAATTCAGTTGTTGGCGTGTTGAAAAATGCCCGGCGATGCTTTAAGCAAGAAGTGCTGACAGTTAGTTTGCTTAAGTCATTATTTTCTCAATGAGAGTATAATCAAGGGGAAATATAAGCGCTAAAGGTTAAAGAATATTATTCTAGGTTAGGCGAATATTTTGGTCTTGCAATATATTTTACATTTGGGAATCTAGTAGCAAAAAATAAAATATATCTTTATTCTAGCTATTATCATCTATACATAAAATATTCCGTGAAAGCAGTTTATATAAAATTTATACAAAATTATTAGGTCTACAACTTTGCTTCCGCCGTTTTCCAATAAATGTCTCTAGGGTTAAGCACTGGTCGATTAAATCGATTAAATCGTTTTATATCGATCTTCGACATTTGTGTCAACATTAACCCATCAAAATATTTGTAGAGATCTATTTGCATCTCAAACTTATTCTCAACTAAAAATGTCACTTTTTGAGCCGAATTATCGACATTTGCAGGAAATTTTGCTTTTCTTTTTTATCTCCAAGAAAAGTGCGGCTAAGGCTCAACGAAATTTGTAACCGTTTTTATACAAAAAAATCTTAAATTTCCAATAGAAACGGCGGAAGCAAAGTTGTAGACCTAATATTATTTTGTTAAATAAGAAAATAATTTAACTAAGATAAAACTCAACTATTCATCATAATAAATTGATATAAAGTATTTGTCTACAAACTAAAGCTCAAACCTAGAGCTACCAAATAAAAACTTTTCATCTTCATAACAACTCTTTTCGCCTTTCACTGGCACATAAGCAGCACTAAAGCGATTTCCTTAAGAGATACAGCAGATACACTCCATTTACTGTTACTTAACTCAGCTTTAACTCAGCGAAGGGCTATTGAAATCCTCAAGCTGTATGCATGGCACGTTTCGAATAAAAGCAGATATGAAATCATATAAAAGGGAATATTCTATTTAATATGTATTAGAATGCAATGCACAGTACGGTAGAAAATAAAAGCACTATAATGGGAGTAATATTTGGAGCTAGAGGAAGTGATACGATTTTAGTAACTTTTGGCACAGAAGCAGATTTATATTATAAGGAGATTTTCTCTCAATTTTCTATAGAATATCTGATAAGGTTACCGATATTTTCAACCAAAATTTTTCTACAGACACTGAAGACTTCATGTTCGATATCTGAGGCTTTGGAAATTTATAATTCAATTTCGAAAAGTTTTATACGACTGATGCCACGGCACCAATACTGTACTAATGCAAAGTTATCTTCATTGGTTCATTTTTAAAGAATTTTTTAATAGAGAAACTAAAAAACTAGATCGATAGGGACAGCAATCGACGACATATTTTTTTACCGCTTTTTTGACATTTCTCTTCAGTAAAGTTTGCCATTTCTTCACGGAAAGATATATGATCCAACAACGAGTCGAAAGTATTAAAATTTATTACCGAAATTCGGAGTCAGTTGGCTCAACAGTCTGATCAACAATTGAGCGTCTAGTGGAAAATTTGAACACACAGGCACAGTGATAAATTTTCCCGTGCCAGTGAGACAAAGAAGTGCCTGTAGTGTAGCGGCATAAAACATTCTCCAAATAATTTTGAGGAATGCTGCCGATTTGACAGTCCTTGGGCGGATAAAAATCCGGGTCCGTTCCGGTTACGTAGAACCGACTGTCGTGGGAACGGGTGCCTGTAGTGCCTGTAGTGTTGAGAATATTGCTTCCGCTAGCGAATCAGCTGAGGAGGAGACCCAAATCAGTCTCGTCGTTTTCTGAGCATCTCTCTGACATCGTTGGGGCGTTTTTCGAAAAAAGATCTTGGGCCTACTTCCTTAAAAGATCAAATTGATGCAAGAACTGAAACCGCTTTACAACCAGAATCATCGTATGTTCGTGAATTGGGCTGAACAACAACTTGAAAATTACCCGGTTTTCCATCGAAAAGTCATCTTCAGCGATGAGGAGCGTTTCTGGCTGAATAGCTTCATCAATAAGCAAAATATGCGTTTTTGGTCAGGCGGCAATCCACACGTACTCCATGAGTCACCATTGCATCCGGAAAAAATTACGGTTTGGTGCGGTTTATGGGCTGGCGGTGTCATTGGGCCGCATTTCTTCCGTGATGATCAAGATCGGCACGTTACTGTGAATGCGAATCGCTACCGCTCCATGATAATCGAATATTTTTGTCCCGAATTGAATGATGTGGACTTGGACAAGATGTGGTTCCAACAGGACGGCGTCATAAGCCACACAGTGAATGTCACAATCGAATTATTGAATACCAAGTTTGGTAAACGTGTTATCTCACGAAATGGCCCAGTCTATTGGCCGCCTCGGTCGTGCGATTTGACGCCGTTAGACTATTTCTGTGTGAAATTGGTCGAGTGGCTCTTGAGTTATGGTATTAGAGGAAAAACCATTACTTAAGCCTTATTTTCATATATTTAGGATTTGATTTAATTTTATCTTGAGTAGTGTCTAAGTCATAATTTAAAAATTCTTAAAAAAAACAAGCCAGAGGAGGCAGATTTAGAGATATGTGTTACCAGTGTTTTGATCAATTTTACACCTAATTATATTAAATTGAGTATATATGTCTAACCAACTCTATCAGTGTCTACAACTTTGCTTCCGCTGTTTTCCAATAGATGTCTCTACGATCAACCACTGGTCGATTAAATCGTTTTATATCGATCTTGGACATTTGTGTCAACATTAACCCAACAAAATATTTGTAGAGATCTGTTTGCATCCCAAATTTATTCTCAACTGAAAATGACATTTTTTGAGTCGAATTCTCGACATTTGCTGGAAATTTTGCTTTTCTTTTTTAATTCCAAGAAAAGTGCGGCTGAGGCTCATCGACAACGGCGGAAGCAAAATTGTCAACCACACCCTGTACTCTCCAAACCAATAAATGGTAATAGTAGTACTATATAATAAACAAACACTGTATCTAGAAATGGAAAAAATTATTTAAATTCACTTCAGCGCTGATGGATTGCTAAATAAACCAGCGAGCGTAGCTGAAAAGACCAGCGCCGCGGCTCAACTAAGTAGTATTAATTTAATATTATATTATAGTAACACACACATAATAAGCGCGCAACAACAAAAACATTCAAAAAAAAAAATTTTATATTTTTACTCTATTTGCGAAATTGAAAAGTGCCATTGAATGTGCACAGTGCGCTCGGCACACCACAGAATGCGCCATTACGCAGCTAATAACATTTGCAGCGTTGCATTCACACGCCATGCGTGGCGTATTTGCATGAGCGCTATTCATACGCGCGAGTGCCAAATCCCCAATGACAAATAGCGGGTGCACACAAACACTCAAACACATACAAAAGCATAGTCATGGTAAGTGACATAGAGGAGTAGAAGGAGAGTGAGAGGAGCAGCAAGCCACAACTAACAAATCCGCGAAGCTTCGCCACATAAGCACAACCAAATTGAATTTTGCTAATTTAATTTGCAATTTAATTTACGAACGAGTTGTGAACACATCGAAATTCAATGCCACAAACCAACACACACACACTGCTTCACATATGAGCGAAGCATGCAAATGTATGCACTTATTCAAGCAACACTACTTTGTGCAATTTTTCTATCCCAAAATGGATTACTATTTGTATTTGGAGCACAAAACGACGAGAGTGTATGTGTGTGTGTGTATGAAAGGAAGAGTTAACAAAGTGGAATTTGAAATAAGCAACAAATATCACACCCCATGTGATTACAAGTGATTGGCGGCAGCTGGTGGTCCCTACACACATACATGAACAAACACACCAACACATACTCAAAATAAAAAATAAATAAAAAAGAACAAATAAATAGTATTCGAATCGAACACGAAAAGGTAGAAAGGTAAATCAACAGAGCAGCAAGCCAACTGACAGACTCTCGTTTGACTCAGACAATTTTGGGCGCAAGCAACAGCTGCTGCTGCTGGCACAACCCTCTAACACCTCACTAGACACTTGCAGCGTTGATGGCAGTTGAACGCTGAAGAGTGGTGTGTGTGTGGGGGTGCTGGTGAGTGCGCAGTTGAGATTTAAATTTACTTTAGCTACGATTACAGGCGTATCAAATAAATTACATTTGATTTATTGGTTTGCAATTCGTTACAAAAAACACGCACACACGCACTAACACAAA
The DNA here is from genome assembly GCF_028554725.1 of Zeugodacus cucurbitae. Classification (NCBI taxonomy): domain Eukaryota; kingdom Metazoa; phylum Arthropoda; class Insecta; order Diptera; family Tephritidae; genus Zeugodacus; species Zeugodacus cucurbitae. The sequence continues at coordinate 64,094,672 of NC_071667.1, forward strand.
CTCACACATATACACATGCATGCATATACATATGTATATACACTCCAACCAGTGCACCTCAATACCGGTTTTAAACCGTTCAGTTGCCGAGTGCCAATACTATATTATTGTAATGCTATCGAAAGCACTGATGTACTTTGCTGCCACACGCGTCTCTACAAATACTGTGTATGTATGTGTTTGTTTGCGTACCTGTGAGTATGTACATGTGCGTATTCACGTGCGCACCGCAAACATTGTAGCCCCTAGCACATCGTGCTTTTACTCCCAGCGCCGCTTTTGTGTATTTTTTCGGTTTAAATTCCACTTAATGTAATAAGCAAATAAATGCCTTGGTAATTGAGTGAGTTTCCCTCGGATTTCGGCACAAATCAAATGAAGCCCTTTTGTTGTGCCCCTAGTAAGCTATGTGTTTTAGTGAGATTCTCTTGTAATGCCTGATTAGTTGAAATTTAGAGGTTTTATTCAATTGTTGATATGTTGGGGAGATTTATTCTTTGTGGAAGAGGCATTCAATTGGGCCAATCAAGTCAATTACAGAATTAGATATATGTGTTAAGCAACGGTAAGGATTGACCCTGTAGTTAAAATCAGATATGAGCAAGAAGTGGGTGTTGAGTTCTTCGACGGTCTTGAAATTGGTTTCGTAAGGTATATTCTTTATATGCTGATTTTTCAAGTAATAGAGCGAGGTTTCTAATTAACATTCTGAATTTTTATTCTCATATTAAAATAATAAAAAATTTTGCGTGACAGCTTTATACTAAGATATTTATAAGGGAAAAAGTAAGGAAGGGCTAACGTGGGGGCTGCGGTGATTCCCGAACTAACTTCTCTCATTTTCACCACCAAAGCAAATTACATCCGACTATATTTTGCTAAGATATCTCATATATCTCCTCCTCCTTATTTGCGAAGAACTCGGACATCCACTTTTCACAAGCCTCTTTTGAGTTAAATTTTACACCAACAAGGGCCATGGACAGGAACAGGTGGTAATCACTTGGCGCTATGTCCGGGCAATATGGTGGATGCGATAAAACTTGAGATAATTGACACCGAAGTGGAAACGTGCGTGGTCCACTTGCGCCAGAGCGCTGGACACACTGTCTTTGAGTGAGTACGCCAAGCGCTGAAGAACAACCAGCACCTGCGCAGTAGTGTAGACTTTCTGGGCCACAGTGGATCGTAACAGGTCTTTGCAGCTACTGTCGCTCAGTAAGGCTCATCTCTCCGCGATCATTGGAGTGCTTACTGGTCATTGCCCAATAGGCACTCACGCGGTGAGGCTAGGAAGCAAGTCAGACGCCAGTTGCCAAAACTGTTTGGAGGAAGGCGAAGAGGAATCGTCCAAGCACTTCCTCCTTCAATGTCCAGCATTCGCCAGACTTAGGTTAAAGCACCTCGGTAGGCATATCTTCGCGAACCCAGCGACGTGACTGGAATCGACATTAGCCGACTTAAGAACTTTATTATAGAGTCCAAGCGCTTTGTCCCATCATAAGTGTCTTCGTGATCAGTAAGGAGTTTTTCGGGTGACACAATGGACAGTCTGTCTAAGTGAGTTCTAACTGCATCAGCGGAAATCTATCACTTAACCTAACCTAATTCTTGAGTTATGGCCCTTGACACAAAAGTGAGCGACGCCACGTCCATTTTCCAGTTTGATACCAATTTGAGTTCTTATAAATAGAATTAATTAAGTTACAGATCATAGCGCCATCTATCATCTGTTGGGTATATTAGACATGTCGAGATTGGAGAACTAAGTTAGAACTAATGGAAGTTTTACTACTAAAAGAATAATTAAATAATTCAAGATAAAGATAAATTTAACTTTTTGCGAGCCATATCAAGTGACTAATGGTATATTTAGTTTGATACGTATTTTGTATTTTGTGTGAATGAAAAATTTGATAAGCTCAAATACACACCCACACACCTTCCTCTAACACCATTGCTGTTTGTCCATTCAAGTGTCCAATTGTGATTTCATTAACTGCAATTGTATTTAATTGAATTACTAATCTGATTATTGTTGCTTTTGTTTATCAATCATAATTATAACTTTTCGACATTTTGCCAAATTCAATGAACTCACTCCTTTGTTTGTCGTTCATTTGTTTTTTTGTGTGTTCTTTTTTTCTTTTTTGCGCTGTAAACTGTTATTTCATTAGCAATTGTTTGGAAAATGCGCTGGCCCATAAATTTACGCACTGCTGTCGATTATCGCTCTGCTTATGGCAGCCAGCGAAACTTTTTGACTTCCCCTGCGTTTCTCCCCTCCCATCCACGGCATTTTACGCGCCTTTTGTCCAGCTTGTTTTGTATGTTTGTTTTCGCGTTTGTGCGTTAATTATCCTCACTTACATGCAAAATTTGCGCCCTTAAGCTTTCGTTTGCTACTTTGTGCGAATTTAATTGCTCGCAATCGACATAACCTTTAAATGTTTGGTATAATGTAGGGTGTGGGTATATTTTATTGGGGAGCAACATGCTTTGGTTTTCATTGATTTTGTGTTTAGTGAGTTTTCGACTAATTCTTTGTGATGAAATTCATCAGAATTTTCGAAATTCGAAATTTCCGAAAATAAAAACTTCGAAAATTATACTCTAGTCAATCGAAGTAAAGAAGCCTTGTTGAATCTTTGTGGGATTTTATAAAGAATTTCACGATTTTAAAGCAAAAACCAATCTGTTTAAGAAACTTAACATACTCCTTTGTATCGTATGCATTTCCGTTTCCACTTTTTACTTGGAAATCCAATTTCGGTCGATCTATACAACTTAAACACCTTCACCTTGCAGCAGCAACGCAAATTTTTCATTTCATTTTATATTTTGTGGGCGAAAAAAGTGCCGCTCATTGCCTTTCCTTTCTCGTTTTTTTGCATTTCAACTTTCCATCTGACGCAGACCAGCCAGCCAAAGTTAATATTTGCCTGCCACATCACTCACAAGAATGAACTGCAATTCTCGCATTTTGTTTTTTTTTTTAGTCAAGAAGCGTTGGAACGCAAAAAACGGTAACCCTTGCCACCTGGAGTACAGTTAGTCGCTTATGAATGATTCATGGCCTGAGAGTGCGAAGAAAAAATGCTGCAGGGTCAAATGCAGGACACGCTGGCGCTCATAGGATATGTGTGTGTGCGCTGCGGTCAGAGCGCCGCGCCAGTCACACCTTTCGCTCGACCAAAAACAAAAAAAAAAGAAAAAACGCGCTGTGGCAGCACGAAGTGCGGAGGAAAAAGCGCTCAAAAAGTGGTCGTTGAGAGGATGAATGTGCAGCAAAGTATGTCCAGCGGCGGCTTTTACTCGTTAGGAACTCCCACCTACAAGCAGAAGCAGGAGCACTTGTAACCACATATGGTATAAGGGTGTGTGTACGTGTCGGCTGAACTGCAGGCGCTGTCATGACATGTGCCCTGGCTCGACACTTGCCACATAAGAAATCTAAAATGCACCGTAAGTAGCCACCATTCGAGGTTGTTGTTGTACGATTTTTGTTGTTGTGCTGACATTTTATTTTTGTTTTTGTAGCAACAAGTTTTTGTTGTTGTTGTTGTTGTTGTTGCTATTGTCAGACCTTGTCCAAGTGTTAGTGCCATGCGTATGCACTTCTGTGTCTATGTACATGTACAAGTGTGTCCATGTACTTGTTGCCCGCCTGCCTTTGACCTATAAGTAGTTGTAGTTGTAGCGCCACTTAAGTGTGCCAATGCTAGTGGAGGCTATCAAAAGTTAAAAGGCTATATCAGTGAGAATGATGAGTCCAAAGTGGTCGCATTGAAGTGATCAACCAGCAAGAGCAACAACCAATGTAAGAACGTGTATGACAATCAAATGGTCAACTTGAGCAGCAACAACAAAGTCACGTGTCACAATCAACTACACAAACTTGCATATATGGATTCAATGTGCCAGACATTGGCACGCCTTGACAATCAACATTACTGCACAGTTGCCATAGAAAGTGATTTTTGAAATGCACTTAATGTGGAACAGTTGCAACTTACATACAGTCGACGGTGGAAATAATCGTACGAACTTTAAGGGTTTTTTTTTTAACTTTGTCATTAGAAATGTAATTGATTTCGAAAGTAATCATGATTTAAGGTCAGAATTTTCGGTTATCCAGTGTTCTATAAAGGCTGAGACCTCATGACATACTACCAGCTTTGCTCAGCTTCAAAGTTGTAGTTAATAGTACCTTAAGACGACACAGAGACTGTTGATTTATAGAACAAAAAAATACCATTGGGAATAAATAAGGAGTTTTCTCAAGTTCTGCATTGAAAAGTGAAACTATTCATTCATTTCGAATATATTTTCTCTACAGTTATCTCAATAAATAAATTCAATACTATCAATCCTCAATAATCTCTAATAAAGGTCACAACCTTTATAATAGTACATCTGCCCATTTTACTAGGTTTCATCACAGAAATGAGCTGGGTCTGGAGAAAATGTGTCCTCTTAAGTATGAATCAATGTCACGAGATGTTTAGGACCGCTGCTAAGGCGGCTAATCTCTTAATATAGTAATCTTCCAATGCGCTAACTTAATGGATCCTGATGGTTTTTATCACAATAGTTGATCATACCGATAGAATGCCTTCTTTGCTGAAGCAGAAGGGAAAGACTACGCTCTCTTTGCTCCAAAATGTAGGCAAAATTTTTCAAAAATAATTTTATATTCTTAAATAACTAATAAATTTAGACGAAATTATATTCTTCGTAGATGTAAAGGATTTTTCAAAAGGAACACTGCAAAAACGATTTGGGATAACAATGGAATTCTTTATTCCTGGAAAAGTACATTAGATGACATTATGTATGGAACTCGATTTCTTTTGTATGGCCAAATTGCAGAAGCCCGGACGCTGAACCTAATTTTCGACGGTTTTCAAGCATAAATCGGCCGAATCTGCTGCAATTTCACGCATAGACCATAGACTTGACGTACCCCCACAGGATATAGTCTAACGTCGTCGAATCGAACGACCGTGGTGGCCAATTGACTGCAATTTCACGTTCACCAAACTTGGTTTTGAATAAATCGATTGCGACATTCACTGTGTGGCTTGTGGCGCCGTACTGTTGGAACTACATATTGTCCAAGTCCATATCATCCAATTCAGGCCAAAAATATTTGGTTATCATTATTATTCGGTTCGGCTTGATGATCACGAAGAAGTACGGTCCAATGACGCCGTCGGCTCATAAACCGCACAAAACCGTATTTTTTCGAGATACAATGATGACTAATGGAGTACGTGTGGATTGCCTGTCCAATAACGCATATTTAGCTTATTGACAAAGCCAGACAGGCCGAAACGAACCTCATCACTAAAGATGATTTTTTGATGAAAATCCGAATAATTTTCAAGTTGTTGCTCAGCCCAAATTCATGAACGACGATTCTGGTGTCCAAGCGGCTTCAGTTCTTGCATCAATTTGATCTTGTAAGGAAGTAGGCCAAGATCTTTTCGCAAAATTCGCCACAATGAAGTCATAGAGATGCCCAACGCTTGAGAACGACGTGTGAGAGACTGATTTGGATCTTCCTCAATGGATGCGCTAGCGGCAGCAATATTCTCGACACTGCGGGCACTTCTTTGTCTCACTGGCACGGGAACATTTTTTACTGTACCTGTGGATTCAAATTTTTCGCCTAGACGCGCAATTGTTGATCTGACAGGACGATTATGACGACCATAATTTAGACGTACTGCTCTTACAACGAGTTAGATATAGTGTTATATATACCAAAGTGATCAGGGTGAAGAGTGGAGTTCAAATCCGAATGTCTGTCTGTCCGTCCGTCCGTCTGTGCAAGCTGTAACTTGAGTAAAAATGAGCAAAATCGGACCACTGCCACGCCCACAAAATGGCGAAAACCGAAAATATATAAAGTGCCATAACTAAGCCATAAATAAAGCTATGGAAATAAAATTTGGTATGAAGGATCATGTGGGTTAACTCACTAACGAAAAACGTCAGAAACACTAAATTTCACATAAGAAATGGCAGATGGAAGCTGCACTCAGATTTTTTTACAAAATGGAAAATGGGCGTGGCGTCGCCCACTTATGGGTCAAAAACCATATCTCAAGAACTACTCGACCGATTTCAATGAAACTTGGTTTGTAATAGTTTCCTTATATCCCAATGATATGTTGTGAAAATTGCCAAATCGCTTCACAACCACGCCTACTTCCTATATACCAGAACTTTGAAGACAATCCGAATCGTATACTTTACAACATATAAAGTAAGTACTAGTGAAGATATCGGTGCAGAACTTTGCACAAATACTATGTTAATAGTGTGGCAGCCCCATTCTGAAAATCGCCGAAATCGGACCATAGGTTTTCAAGCCCCATTAATCGAACATGAGGACCTCGGTGCTTCTAACCTAATATTAGGCTTTCCAACTTTCAATGGACTTTATACAATATATATGACGAATATGTGGGTTAAATTGTATATTATATAATATAAATAAAGTTAAATAAATAAATAAATTGCGAGAGTATAAAATGATCGATGACACCCGAACATAGCCCTTCCTTACTTGTTATATTTTATTTTATTTTTTAATAAATAATTACCATTTTTATGGAAAAATATATATATTTTTTTATAATAAACTAAATTTTACAAGAAATTATGCCAACTTGCCGTATATCACTTTTCGAACCTACTGTTTGCACTTTCTTTTATTGCATGCACTTTCAATTTAACAGCAGCAAATGAAATCTGACTGTAAACTCGTCGAAAAACTACAGAAAATTGCGCTGAATTTTAAGCTTTAACTAGGGAAATAATGCAGTTATGCTTGGAATGTTTATGCATTATTTACTGCATGTAAATGCAGCAAAGTGATTTAAAATAAATGCATAAATCACAGTAAGGGCATACATGCATATATCGTAATTGGAAATATTAACCAAAAATACACCCCAAAAGTATGCTACAGCTTTTTTTAGATGCGCTTATTTATACATATATGTACATATACTTTCATTTACTGCCATTTACATGTGATGTGTTGCAAAAATCGAAGCAAAAAAAATTGTCATTACTCATCCCGCCATCATTTATGCATAAATTTGCGCACAAAATTCGAGCAAATATAAAAACCAGCGAAATTCCAATCAATGCCGACGGCAGCACGTCGCATTAATATTCCATGCGAAGTTTATGCGCCAGCGATTGATGACGGCAGTAGCATGTTGGCCTGCGCGTATTTATTGCATATTGCAAACAACAATCACAAACACACACACGCAGGCGTATATTGCTAGGAGAGTATATGTAGGTGCATGTGTGTGTGTGTGTGTGTGTGTGTGTGTGTGTGTGTGTTGGAGATCATGCGATCTGTGTTTTAGCCTGAATTTATGCTTGACACAGCGGTCACACGCACATTTCACATTTCACCAAGTGCCAGTGCAATCCAACAAATAGGTGTGACACACCCTCACGCAATAAAGTGCATATATGGTTGTATATGTACATATATAACGGTACATTCAGCCTTATAGTAGCCATAGATTTGTGTGCCAACAACAATGCCTACACACAACAACTGCCGACGGCAGACAACAGTGTGCAAATTAAATGATAGCTACATAACCAAGCAACAGCAATAACAACAATATCAGCAACAACAAAATACACGCTTGAAAACATGATTTTTGAGTGTCATATGTGTTGTGTAGCTGTCAGTTGCTGTCAAACGCTTCGAAATCCAAGTGCGCCGCATGTAAACGCCTTTGCTGTTATTGTTGTATGCACTTTTGTATGTTGTGATTGTTGTTGTTGTTATTTTTATATGAATGTAAATACTTCAAACGCGCTTCTCTTTTCAATCAATTATGTTTTTTTTTTTTGTTATTTTTTGTTCTTTTTTTTTCGGCCTTTTTTTGGTATAAAGCCTGCCATTGAATTTGTGTGACCACTTTTTATAATACTCTTCTTTGTTCTTTTGTATTTTCTGCATATGTATGTGTGTGTGTTTGTGAGCACGTATGATGCACACAAAAAATGACAACTGACTTTGACAAACAGATAATTGGAGTACAGCACTCCAAGCCAGCAAATCTATAACCGAATAAAAGTTAAAAGCTTCAGTAGTAATAACCACAACAGCAGCAGCAACAAAGAGTAGCAGCAACAACAATGCGAAACAACAACAACAACCACAAACAGTAGTAGTTGTTGTATTACCGAGCATCAGCAGTTGTCAGTGGCGCTCTCAACTGTGCCAGCTTTCTGACAGCAGCTTCATAGTCACCACCATCACCACCCGTCAGGTTGCGTATACGCCACGTACCACACCAGCAGCAGCAACAGTACACGCATATGACATGTAGTGTCGCAGTGTCACAGACAATGTGACGGCGCCATGCTGTGCATATTGGTAACATAAAATATAAACTCAAACTGCATGGCAAAATATAAAGAACACAAACATTTTTGCGAAATAAAAATTATTTCTTGCGTAACAACAACAACTAAATGAATGAAGAGTGTGTGACAAAGTCGCAGGCGTCAAAAAAATTGTAATGAAATACACGAGTATAATAAAGTAAATGGTGGATACCCGTGCGCTCGCTGCTCTCCATTTTACGTGGTAAAAATTTTAAAGTCCCTCTTTTTTTTGGTACCGTTACGCTGTATTAATATTCCAAATAAATCGCGTGCGTTGCGTAGGTCTATCAGCCTGTCATTTCGGTAGTAAAAAAATGCTGCAGTTACAGTTTAAAAAATATGTATTCTTAAATGTGTTGCAGTTTCCAATTTATTTCGTATGCGTAAGCTCGTTGCATAATCCGTGGTACCGTTAAAAAAATATTGTTTCTTCAATTTATTATTTATTATGTGCGTGTGCAGTGAAACAGAAAAGTCGCTGGGATTTTGATGGAATCCTAAATAACTTTGGTTGCACATACTGTCCAATTGATTGAAATGTCAGAATTGATCCTTAAAACCCCATAAAATGTAATTGATCAAATGAATTGTACAACTTAAACATGCGAAGATTTTGCATGAATCAGAGAAGAACTGTTAAAATATGGATGAAAATGGATTTCACATATCACAGTATAGATGTAAAGTTCTCTATAGTTAAATAAATATAAAAATTAAAACCATTAATATGAAAAATCATCGAAAAAATGTATTGGTCGCTTGAGGAAATAGATCATCAGAACAACCTCAGCAATGCCCTCTGGGTCAGTATTAGTAAATATTACATTTACAGTTTTCTTGAGACCTAAAGTTATAGACTTCCGATAAAATGCACTACTTCTCTTTGCCATCAATGCTTGACTCCTTACTCCTTATAGGCTTGGTTTACTATTAGCGATGGCTTATCAACTTCGTAAGTAGTCAAAAACTTAAAAAGTTTCTCTTACAGTACTCTTCCAGCTTTTAATTAATGCTATACCATATTTAAACACTTTACTTAATTGAGACAATTAATACGTCAATTAACAAGTCCATTAAAGTATTAAGTGGCACTCCATTAGAGTAAGAATTTTGCTTGTGAAAACGTCCGTAAATATAAAATGGATCGTTATAGCCTTTTCACACGGCCAAATTAATTTACTAATTAAGTTTTTGATTAAGAAACCAGTTTTTGCCCTTCACACTGCCGGCTACTCGATAATCGATCAGCTCTTACACATTTTTCGTTTTGCTTTTCATAAGAAGTTGGTGAGTTGCATCAGCTGAGTGCCATTTTTACCAGCGACATCTATGGTCGTGTAGCGTGAACAACAACTCGCAGACAAATAATGTACAGAGGTAGTCAAAATTATTTACACATCGGACGTTTTTTTACATGTTTCACAGAAAAAGCTTTCGCTTGTTGTTGTTGTTGTCGCCGGGTAACAAAATGCTATGTTGTTGTAAACCTTGATCTATTCCCGAGCGAATGACGTCGGTTTGGAAAGAATAGCTAGAAATATGGCGGAGAAATAAGCAAATGAACTGAAGACTCGCAGTAGTCAAAAGTATTTACACACGGCGATTTAGCCTTTATCCTTGGATTTGGTTTGGGCAAAAGTAGTAATGTGATTCTATTGCATTCTTAACAACCTAACTCAGCCTTAAAATATAAAAATTGGTAAATAAAATATCGAAAACAAAGGAATTATAGATTATAACTAGATTGGAGACTGTTAATAAGTGTAAGACTCGGGTTTAGGCTTCGGAGTTAGTTAAAATTTATAGAATTTGATGGAATACTGTTTATAATGTTATTAAAAAGAAGGAAACGAAGTATTGCAAGGACAATTTAAAGATAAATGGGCGGAAACCTGTGATAACTCAAAGAAAATGCAGAAGATTAGTAGGATGTCATACAAAATCCCACAATTAGTCCTCTTAATATTGCAGCATCATCGAATCAGCATATTGCATGAACAGCCAATGATGCTACATTGCTCAGGACATTTAAAAATAGTAACATAAATACATACGTTGTGCATAAAGTTGACCACTTCCGAAAACGAAAAAGTTTTATTTCCGAAACCAAAAAAGCGATATGCCTCTCATTTGCCTTAAAATGCATGCTAAAGTCTGTCGTGGACAGATAAGACTGAATTTTAGTTCCAGGGCTTCTTTAGTATACGCTTTATGCCTTTACCACGTGAGAAGCGGAATAAGACGCTAGAAGAAGAGGTTTAGACGCTAAATAGAGTCGGAAGTGACCTTATGATGTTTCGGGGAAATTTTCTTTACTTCTGTTTTGGAGATTTGGTACTAATTTAGAGTCCCTAAATCATCCGGATATATTAGAATTCACATGACCATTCCATTATAGTGGTCTGTCGGCCTTTTCCAACTATTGACTACATTTTACAACAGGATAATGCTCCATTTCATAAAGGATCTTTACCTACAAAAGTTTTAAATGAAGCAAATCAAGTTGACCTCCGCACAGCCCTGACCAAAGCTTTAGTCAAAATGTTTGGTCTTTCGTTAAATATCAGAGAACAATTGATATAATAACCGAAAACGCCGAAATTGCCGACATTTGGTCAAAATTAACAGTTAACTTAGCGCACAATTGGGTTGAATCAATTCGGACCATAAAGCAGGCTGGTAAGCAATGCCAATGGTAATGTAACCAATTATGAATTTAGCGGTTTAGAATAGGAATTTATACTGAACAATAAAATTTTAAAGATATCATTAAATAAGAACAGGATAATATAGTTAAAGTTGTGTGTAAATACTTTTGACTACTGCGAGTCTTCAGTTCATTTGCTTATATCTCCGCCATATTTCTAGCTATTCTACCCAAATCGACTTCATTCGCTCTTGAATAGATCAAGGTTTTCAACAACATAGCATTTTGTTACCCTGCAACAACAACAACAACAAGCGAAAGCTTTTTATGTGAAACATGTAAAAAAACGTTCGATGTGTAAATAATTTTGACTACCTCTGTATATATAATTACAAATACGGTCTTTGTCGCAGAGTTGCATTTCATTTTCAAGTCGATTAAATTTCATTCAAAATTGAATATAGAGAAACTAGATTTTTATTTTGTATGGTAAATCGAAATTAGTGTTTTCATCGATCAAAGACCGGATTATTTGATCAATTAGCTCCTGTGTGAAAAGACTAATAACATTCTAGCTTAATGTAAGATAAAAGGAAGAATAATAACAGCTACTGACAATTTTAAGAATGCCAAAATATATTTATATTTTCAGCCAATTATTTTAATTTATCTTCTCACTAAAGAAATTCTCATATTTTACAGAGTTGCTTTATAACTTGTATGCCAATTGATAAACAATTAGTCAATTAATTAATTGTTCCATCTTTAGTAAATTGAGAACAATTATGTTTAAATTAATGGATTTCTATAGTTTTTTAATAAAGAGTATGCATTTACTTAGTACATATTATATTTAAATTTTCCTTCAAGCAACAGAAGTGACATTATAATAGTCTCTCACTGTGCTATCTTGACGCCTAAGACTTAATGATAAACCAACAACCCAACTAAGTTCGCCAAAAAAAGTTAACCTCATATTCATCACCACCAATATTTATATATTTTGCCACAAAACCTTTAGCATACTTGCTGCCATCCACAATATAATCTTGAAGGGGCTATACCAGAGTGAAACTATTTTTCGATAGTTTATACTTTCAAAAATATCCTGTGAAATCGGCAAGGCCGTATCTGAAATAGTTTTGAATGGCAGCGTTCTAAATAGCGATTGCGATCAGGTATAAACTCCTATAATTGGAACTTTAAACGCGTTTTCTTCGAAACGATATTCATCAAATTGCTGACATCATAACCATTGACCGATCGACTTCAAATTGAAATATTTACTATATAAATACCTATGTACCTACCTACTACCAACCTACCTCTTTTTGATTTGTTGAAAATTGTAAATTGGACTAAAAAAAATCTTAAAATATAGCTAAAAATATACCTTATTATGTCCAAAAAACTTCGAAACATTCGATGGAGTACTTTTTTTAATTCACGGAAATCGCCTAATTTCATGGGTTACACTGATATAGCCGCTGAAAGCTCATTATAAAGATATAAAGAAAAAGCAGAAAATTCTAGGAGTTGAGAGAGTTACAATTGGTTTGCTGTCATAGCCGATAATTGTTCAATTCGGTACTGAAACAAACACCAATTGAATTATAGAAAGGTTTTTGTATTTTTAATTGACCTTTAATTGAGATCCCACAATGTTAATTAAATTGATGTCCCATATAAATTAGTTGTCTTACTCCATTTTAGTAATTAATTGACTATAACTTAATTGAATTTCGAGATAAATGATTCAAATTTTTTTTAATTTTCGGTTAATTGAGCTTCTAGATGATTAATCTAAGCTTAATTTACTCAATTTAATTGAGTTTATATAAAAAACAGCATGGAAAATATGGAATTAAATTGGATATATAATTTTTAATTATTTTGGTATAAGATAGATTGGATTATTTTTATTGACCAAATTAGTCAAATTAACTGATTCCAGAGACTAATTTAAAACGTGTCTAAGAATTCTTTATTTTAAAGAAGTAAAAGCAAAACCTTATTTCAGGAAATTTTCTCCAATTTACGTCCATAAAATCATCAAATAACTCCGCTCTTTTGAAAATAGTCCATGGCTTTTATAATCCCTCTTAGTCCTCGTGTAAATGCAAACAAAGCAAATAATATCGATGAGCACAGCAAGGCGCTTTGCGAAACATTAACCTGAACTTAACATTGAAGACTTAAGTCGGCTTTGTTTTGATATGCTCTCAGGCGCTTACTAAATAATACCCGAACATTACTCAAACACATTTTCATTTTGGCCAGCTAGAACTCATTTCCGCACACAGGATTACAACGCTAGTACCTGAAATATTTTAATTAATTCATTTTGCTAAAACTGACAACACCAACAACAACAATTTCATATAAACCAAACCATTCATTGTGAAATATGAAAATGAGACGAACAACAACAAATTTATGCGATACTTAGTAGCTGCCCACAGCGAGACAAGCGCGGCAAGCTCAGCGAGCGCGTACAACGAAAGTTTCAAGCCACTTACCCCTGTAACGAGTAGGAATGTGAGTACCCCGCTGCTCACTTGTAAATTTCAACTGCAAAAGGATAACAATGGACCTTTAAGGTACTCAGTAGACAACACTTGAAAAATCAACGCGTCCAGCAGGAAGTGGAATAGCATGCGGCTGCTGTGCGAACGGTAGTAGGCAAGACTACTCGGACTAGGTGTTTAACGGTGTGTGGGAGTGCGAAATATTTTAGATGCACTAATTAGAAAAAATGTATAGACTTTTAGACTTGCTCCCGCTGTAATGCAACTAATTAAGAAATATTTTTTCTGCGCTTCTCTTTCTCCACTGCGCGAGTAATAGCCAACAATGCTGACGCTGCATGGAACGGTAAAAACAACAATTAGGCACAGGTTAAATGCTCTAGTGCAATGGAAGTGGGCAGCTCATGAATATTTTAAACATTTTCATGAAATATGCAATGGCATGTCGCTTAATGGTCGGTCGAAAATATGAAAGATAAATAGACGAGATGATAAATGCAATGAAATGGAAGAAGCTGCGGACAGTTGTTAAAGGCGTGCGAGGGGGTAATGTAACTAAAACTATGGAATTGATAAAGAGAACAAACTGAATTTATGGAGTGAGAGTAAGACCACGAACCTGAGTACACACATTTCATAACCGCAATCCTTAACCTTGCATGAGAAACCTCTAACAACAAAAGGTCAAGTAAAGACCATCACCGCTGTTCCAGAAGTTCATTAAGGCTCTTCAATTTTATTTGAAAAAATAATATTTATTGCGCTAAGTCTCATATTTAAGGTTATAACAAGGTAGGTTAAGTGGTTGTCAAACGACACAACTAGTCCTTTGGGAGGCCCACTGTGACAGGTTATACTGAACGATCCACTGTTGTTTAAAAGTCTCTATTGAGCTTAGGTGATCTTTCTTTGGTTAAGAATCCGAAAACATATATTTCCGGAAGATATTTACAATAGTTCCATAAAATAATTGAGAGATATCTAAAACCCAGTTCTTACAGAAGAAGTATCAGATCAGCAGTTTGCAATTTGATGATATGATTTCCTGCCAGCTCATGTATTGAACTTATGGTCCCAGACCCAGTACTTCCATAACTTAAGGATAGAAGGTTTACTGAATGCGGGTGAATGAGTTAAGAAGGACTAAGACTCATTCAACAACAACCGCTCTAAATCAAAAGTAAATCGAACCTCAGTCCTAAACCCATTTTTACGATCTCGACTTCATCAAATCCTTCAAATTGGACAATCACTGGTAATTACAGATCTCAGAAGCCAGAGTACTGTAGCTTGAAAGAATTTTTTAAAACTAATGAATTTGTCAATATCCTCATATGAAAGGAGGATCTTCTTATAATTCTACGTTACGTACAGATGGTTTAAACTGGAAGAGCACTGAAAGTTTAACATATTCAGGATAGCTATGAAATCTGATAGTTTTTGAAATCAGAATTCTCACCGACAAAAAATTCTGGTTGCATGATCGAATCATAAATTGGTTTTTGGTATCATGGAAACCAATTTTATCGTTTTTACTATCAGAAACAAATCAAAAGGTGGATTAAAACCTAACTGATTTCGGATTTCATGTTATTTCGCCATTTTTCAACAACAATAACGAACGAGGTGGTCAAATGGCCCATTCTTGAAAACAAGATGGCCGAAAACTATAGTATAGCCATGAAAACTATTTACAAAGGACATCAGGGTACGGAAAACAGTAAGTACCAGCAAGCTCTTTGGAAATTTCTGCAATTTCTTTCGAATTAAAATCGTTTGCGACCAAAACGGATACCATAAATGTATCTCTTAAAAGAAATCTATGCGTTTAATGGAATAATTGCAATACACTTCAACGTCACATATCCAATTCCATTAGTGACTACTTAAAAGCTTTAAGTTTTATTTGCCTCGCCTTTATTATGAAAATAAAAACATTTTCCGTCTTTAATGACTTAAATCGTTGCGCCAAGTGCAAAAGAAACGTAAACCAATCGCACCAATTCAATCGAAAATAATACCAGTCAGGCCAGGCCACGCACTTAAGTTCTTATGCATTTCGCACCGCAGGCTCGCATCCTCGTACGCTCCGTCCACAGCATTTTTATATCCGCTTATTTGCCTTATTAAATATCCCACTGCACGACGTTCGCACTCGTCGTCGTCTTCGGTCTTAGACAGCAACCCGAGCAGTCTGCGTGCACCACTTCGCCTTCTATTTGTTGTAATGCATTTAGGTTGTTGTTTTATTTGGTCAGTGCCTTGATATTCTTCTAAATGTAATTGAATAAATATCTACTTTCAAGTCTCCACTCGCAAGCTCCGGCAACAATACCCATCCAACTGGCGTTGCCACTACTTTTGTGCCTTCAACTGCTATCCGCACACATCAACCCACTATCGGGCTTATCCGCTCAACTTATCTTCCTCTTCCATCGCCATCGCACAGCTGCCGTTGCGTGGCGCTTCTGTATTAAACCTCGATTAAAGTTCACATAAAATATCAACGGCATTGCCAGCAGCAAATGGCAGTGCAAATAGTCGAATCGGTCGCATTTCTCATGCCACGGCACATCCCGTTAGCTATTTCGTAACGCATCTGCTGTGGCAGCTTCCGAGCTCCGAGTTTCGTTCTTTGGCGTTGGAGTCGGTTTTCGGCGGTTATTGTTCCGTTCCGTTTAGTTAAGTTCGCCTGAATTGCGTTCCATTAAATCCGCTTAGTGGATTATTTATACGCTTCTTATATCCTTTAGTTGATTCCTTTTTAAGTGAACAGAAAATATCCGGGCAATCGTAGCAACGGGCCAACGGAACTTTCAATTGGGTCCGCTTACTCAATGCTAATGATTTTATTCGCATTAATGGTGTGTGGTTAGTGCACTGTTGAACTGGAGGCGGATTGGTGGACGCATGGACGGATGGATTGATGGACTGACGGACATTGGCTGCATTAAGTTTTTAATAGTTTCACAATATCACTATAAATTATATCATCTCTAAGTGTACTTGAATAGAAAATCATTAATTTTATTATATATTTTTTTGCTTTAATTCTCAGGCTTTATTTCCTATCTATTTTTAGTGTTTAATTAAAATTTTCATGGTTAAATAAGTATTTTATTTCCACGAATTTGTACATTTATTCCACCAAACTGCAACCAAATATTTCGCAGATGACCAAGCTTCGTAGCCGAGACGCATATCTTTCTCAATATACAACAACAATTACAACTAACCAAGTGAATTCCGAAAATAGTGAACGATTTTGGGAATCAGCATGGACAAAGCTAAAAAGTGAAGTAAAACTGCTTATGAGCTCTTTCCGTGCATAAAACGCAAGAGAGTATAATTTGGTGGTAGAAACAACCCAATTTTGGCAAACTGGATCAGCAGAGCTTCGAATGGGAGCATAGTCTTCTAGCCAAAACTCTCATATGTACTAAATGTCACACCAAAAAGATGATCGTGCAGAAGAACTAAGGCTCGAAAGAACTACTGACAGAAGCTGGAAGACGCCGAAAGCATTGCAAAAGGTGAATAGGTCCCAAAGCCGCTTTGATGCACTGATACGATTTTCCGAAAGACTGCAGAGAACAGGATTATTTGTGATATTGGAAAGAGGAGTTTATGTAACACCGAAAAACAAATTGTTAACCAATAACAACGAGCCCAGCGCAACTAAATTCATATAAATATTTAAATTATTGACAAGCATCACTGGTGACGTCATTCGAAATTCACATAACCAGCGTAGGCGGCGTGCGTGCAACCATAAAAGGGACAACCGAAACCGAAATATACGCTTCCAAAGAAAAATTCAAAGTAAAACTTCAGAATTTCATGTGAAAATACACTGAAATATAAAAAAAAAAAATGCCTTAAACTCGTCAGCTCTTCAATTGAATTTCATGCAGCACCTACCCATCTGCCCACTTTATCTCTTCGTCGGACGTTGTGGTTTATTAGCGCTGCTTGTCGCTGTTAAGCATAAAGCGACGAATTTCAAATGACGAAAAGTTGTCAAAGCGAGAACCTCACAAAACTAAAAGCAGAACCCGCAAAGCTCCACACAAATACACACACCCACAGAGACACACACAGAGGGACACAGAAATCCAAGGTCAGCAGCTATATAAATCCCATGAATTGAGTTAAATGAGCAAAATGAAATTAATGAAATTTACTAGAGGAAATGTTATAAAACAACAGATGTCCTTGGGTAAGGACGAGCAGGCTAATAAACACAGTTAAATACACAGACACACACAAAGCAAATGTGAGAGATATGATTTAAATGAATGACAAAAATTTACTTGCACTAACGCAATTGAAAACAGTACCGGTGGCTATTTACACACGCACATTTAGATATGTATTTGTAGATATATACATAATAAGTAAAGATAAATGTTGCGAAATTGTGCTGACAAATGTATTAAGGAGAAATTTGAATTGACGAATTCCTTAAATGAAAAATTAAAAATTTAGAATCGAGCATTTTTCAGAGCCACTACAAACGAAGACATCAAGAGATTATAGAAGCGATGCAATTAAACAGGGTTGTCTGTACGATTTTTGACAAAGATGTAAACTATGGATAAGCTGCTAATTCGATGATACTTGAGGCAATTCTGGGTCTGATTCCTTTATTTACATATATACATTTCAAACAGGTTAATCAGTGTTTCCACAACGGAACTCCACCGTCTTAACGGACAAACACCGTATTAAGCCTTACAAGAGCTCGGTGATTATTTCTGCTACTATTGCACTATAAACGGATTCTTTAGAAAGGCTCGGGTGTTTAGAGGAAACTACAAAAAATGTGTTCAAAAAATCATAAAGGTTCCGAGATGCTGATATCATGATCGCCGAACTTGGTACGCTAAAAGAAAATCCAAGAACTATAAAGATAGTGATGGCACATGCACATGCATTGGTTGTCCGACCTTCGAGAGGTGATTTTCAAGGATTCCAACGAACCAATGTCGGCAATGATGTGTGGAAAATTACTTTGGATGCGTTGATCTCAGATCAGATTTCTGACTAGCAATCAAGTTAATTTAGCATGTTTACTTGTTCATTTCGCGTACTTGCAAGACCCAAGACAGATGTTAGCTCAGATTTTCCAGTCCTGAGATATATTTCTTCTATCGTCTTTGGAAAACAAAGGTCATGAATATAAATTCCAATCGGTGAAAACATATCTGGCTTCTATGTGTTCAAAATCGGCACCGAACTGTTACCTACGGAGGATCTTTTGACGGTTTGGTGATCTCGTGCAGGTCTCCACTTGGTCATCGATTATGAGATTAACCAGAAGAAATGACTTTTCGAGCAAACTGTATATTGTTCAAGGCTGGAACTGATATATAGCAATGGAACCGATGCGATATGCCTTCTTATGTTCAACCAATTGAGCTTTATAAACCCTGTCATGTAAGGTAAGTTTCTAATTACAACGCCGATTTATCAAGTTCTAAGGAGAGGAATATGGATCTTTGTACTACTGTTCTCTATCCTATCAACTAAGGCAGTCACATTCTTGTCCGAGTTCCACACGTGGACGAGTATAATAAGTACTTCCGACTTTCTATCACAAACTTGCATACCGTGGCATTAAATAATTTCACGGAAACACCTTTCTCAATGAGTTTTTCCAACTTTCAATCTTCAATCACAAAATCACTCATTTCGTTTCCCAAAGCCAAAGTACAAACTTTCTGTACAGATTAACAGCCGGAAACGGTTGTCACCGACAAAATATCACACAATAAATAATGAACCATCTAGTAGAGCGAACATGTTCTAGTAAAGCGCAATAAAAATTTGGACAAAATGCTTGACTATCTCCCACTACGAATTAGGTACCGTTACTAAGCTATAGCATGCTTTAAAAAGGCCACTTTATGCTCAAAAATATAAAATTCAATATTATTATCAGTTAGCGCAGCCACCTAAGCTTAATATTAATAATATTCTATACTTGTGTGTGTGTGTGTGCGTGTATTCCCCCGCTTTATCCCCGTGCACTTAAAAAATTTAATGTAGCTCCTACACGTACTGACCTACTTTGTTGTCGTATGCTGGAATGAGTGCGAACTACCCACCGCCGCAACCACGCTGTTGCCAAACCAAGCGCGCACCTCACCTGCTCCGCAATTCAACGGTATTTTTATTTCAACATTTTATGCTGCTCTCGAACCGTTTCATAAATGCCACTTAGACTGAAGCACGTCGTAAGCGCTGCCCGTTGTGCGCTTAAAATTTCTACTGTTTGACTTTGTGGCACGACAGGGAAATTTACATAAAAGGGTCACCGCCATAGCCCCCGGGCAATCCAAGCAAATACCGTTAGCAGCGCAGCAGTCGTAATTTTGCATTTCGCATCAGCTTTTAATCGCAAATATCTGAGAACATGTAATTAAATGATATTTTTTATTTGCATTCAACTTTCGTTTAGCATTTCTCTTCTTCACAGAAGACGAATGCTTAAAACTTTAATGCACAAAGTGGGGCAACACTGGCCGTCGAATATCCTGCATTTCCACATTATTTTGCAACAAAATTGCAATCGACACCGGCGTAGTCGATCACGAATGCCACAAAACGCACATTTTATAGCCAACCGCTGGGTCAATTACTCGTTACTCGGGAAAAATAATACAGCAGAGCATCAAGTAACCAACAACAACAAAAATTACAGTTATATTGACCGTATAGCAAAACGCAAAGGCAAATCAAAACAATAACCAATAATAAACCTCACATCAATAAATCATAATACTCGCCATTGTTTTTATGCTTTACGGACTATTAAAGCACGTTCATGTATGAGTCGCTGTAGTGGTATGTGCGTTGAGTCGAATTTAAGAGTTCTGATAACTCTGCACGTAACACTGATTCGACAAATGATGCGTTGGCCACAACAACAACAACAACAGCCAATGCATGAAACCGTTACAAAAATGAAAGAGGATTATTATTTTACACTGAGAGAAATCTTTCCAATAATAATTCCCATTCGTTTTGTATTCGATAATTTTATATCTTTACCTTATATATATATATATATTTGGCGTAGGAACCGCTTTAAGCGATTATAGCCGAATCCACCAGAGCGCGCCACTCATTCCTCCTTTTTGCTTTTTGGCGCCAACTGGAAACACCAAGTGAAGCCAGGTCACTTTGCACTTGGTCTTTCCACCGGAGTGGAGGTCGTCCTCTTCCGCGGCTTCCTCCAGCGGGTACTGCATCGAATACTTTCAGAGCTGAAGTGTTTTCTTCCATCCGTACAACATGATCTAGATTTAGATTCTTTACCTTATTGTGGCATTAATGAAATATATGAAAATCTATAGATCAGAATCCCACCACGAGGCTAAGGAATTGTAATGCGACTATATCACTGATTCATTGAAGAAACTAACATTCGTCGAGATGGCTTGCAAAAGCTATGCTATAAGGAATATTTACGATTCATGGACTGGTAGATGCAAGTATTTAATGCGGTACCAGCTAATTCTAACTGAGGTGGAGGGAGGAAGTTTCCCTTGTTTTGATTTGGAACAGAAATACTCTTGTCCTAAGAAAAGTCGTTCCTTTCGGCAGTGAAAGGGAAAAGGTATTTACAAGACTTCGAAGATTCCTGATGATGTTTCTGTTACAGAGAAAAATGTGGAATTTTCCACACACACTCCATACAACCGAATTTCACTTTTATGGAAATCAGTATTTGCCGTACCAATATTCGCAGCTGCTCTCCAAGGTGAAGTGTCTCTTGTCGATAGAATATCGGCAGGTCGGGAAGTCAGCAAAATAGATCCGTAACTTCGGGATAAGAATTGGATGTGAAGATTGAGAGAGTCGGGCTCGATTGGGAAGCAATACCATGGTTTATGTACTCGTTCTGGGTAATGTATGTAAGCTATACGACTTAATTAAAGGTATAACCGAAAACTCCAAATCTCCCAACTCCATCTTAAACAGAGGAAAAATTTAGCGAAACTCATAAAGATAAAGGTTTATTCTTCAGAATTGGATTATCACCATTAAATAGGCACAATATCCTGAGATTGTTATTCGGACCAAAAAATCACCATAGAAGTTGCATATGGACCTTTAGCTTATTTGAGGAACTTGCACAAAACGAACTTCCTCTTGAATATCATGTCTATTATATTATTTTCTTAGAGCGTTTAGTCCGTCACTAGAGGCTTGGAACACTATTTCGTTTTGATGCTTCTTTAAATATTATAATTATAGTATTTAAACGCGAGAATGCTTTAGCTCATACTACTTCGTTTATATTTCCAAAAACAAGTCATGCGGATTGTGAAATCTTCGGTCGAAGGTTGGAAATGGACTAACTGATTATAATGATAGATATCTTCCTTCTTCCGGCCAAAACTTATATTTTGCCCCCTTTTCGAATTGTCAAATCAATGCCATCAATGTTCTTGAAATTTCTTCAACTGTAAGCTATAAAGCCACATTTGTAACACAAAAAAAATTGTGCCAGTTTTCGCTCTGCGTCGAAATGGCCTGCAAGTGACCAGACCATACAAGCGACCAGACCATACAAGCTCTGAGTCTCTACCCACATCACAACAACAGCTAAAGTCTACATTCTGGCAGCCAAATACGTTAAACAACAAAGTATACTGCAATAACAGAGTAAGGCTGGGCACAGCGGCAGTCATTTTTAAGACATTTAACATTTTCGCAAGTCGTTTAATGGTTGAAACTTTGTTCGGCAAAACGCTGCGCCGCAGTGTGATGGTCGTCTTGAGTCCAAAAGATGAAAATAAAAAATCCCAAAACAAAATGGTTTATGCCGCTCCTACTGCCCTTTTAAGGGACTTTGGCTGGCACAGCAGACCTGCCGGCCAGCTTGATTTCGGATAGCGGACAGCGGGTGGGCGGATGGTCAAACGAAAACCGGCAGTATGTGCCGCAACGTCTCTATTAGCCAAGGCAGTAAAATTAGACAAATGGTCTTGCTCTGTGCAGTTCGTAGGTCCTTTTCGCTACAATTTATTGCGTTTTGAGCATCATTTTCGATTTTAACTGCTGTGTGCTCGTGAGCTGGCTGATTTCGTTGGAATTGGCTGGTGTGGGACAGTGTTCGGTGTTCTTGTTGTTTTTACAGTAATGTTCGCTTTTTTTCTTTTTGGCTGACAGCGGTTGCGTACGGAATTTTTATGATAAATTATTGTGATATTTGAAGGTTAGGCCAAAATAGAGAAATCAAGAAAGCGAAGGCCAATTGTTGCTTTTTTCAACGTATATAACGGCAGCTATATAACGATGGATATACATATGTGCCATGTAGTAAATTGGATATCAAGAAGTACTAGTTGAAGTAAATATTTTAGATCAAATTCAGTACTGGTAATCATTATCAATTGTAATTATTAGTAATGATAATCATTAGTAATAGTAATCATTAATATTTGTAATCATTGTACTGAAAAAGAAGGAAATTACTAAAAAGATCGTCAATTTGAGCTATGCATTTGATCGGTAATCACCAGTAATGGTAATCATTACACTGAAAAAATGATTACTTGTTATACAGACCGCAAATTTGATCTCTGCGTTACAAATCTGAACATTATCAACTGAATTACAACAACAATAACCATAATCTCTCTTAAGGACTGGCAAACCGATGTAAGTATTGTTGTTCGAAGATCATCAAAATCATATTACCTTCAAATAGACAGTAGCTACTTGGAGTTTCGAAATTTGCAGCTAGATCGGACCCGAAGTCGGGACCTCAGATTCGATTTCGAAGAATCTCTAATAGCAACATGAATCCTTAGAACAATTTTGAGGAATATTTTATTTTATTTTTATTGTATTACTAAAAACCTTTTGTTTTTGTTCATCTGGAATTAAAAAGGAATTGTTTACTCTCCTGAAAACTGGATATTTCTAGCACTCCCACACATCTTCAAATTTAACTTATATTTCTTTTATTAGATATTCCAGCTTATGAACTCATACCTATTCAACTAGCGGACACAATAGTAACCCTTGACCACACATGAACTTTAGTTCGAAACTACGGCAAAGCAATTTGAATATATTCATATAAGTAACATATTTATTGTTGACCACACAATCATCCCTCACTATCCTACACACCCACAAACTTAAACCGCTTAACCCCCCAGCAGCATTTTGTCACACTTGGAGTGCCGTTTGAGTAAATTTATGACTTCCAAATGAAGATGCCTTCGGGGCAGTTATGTCGAGCAATTTTAACTCAATTTTTCAAAAAACTTTCGCACGCAGCCCACACAGGCTCCAGCCGTACTAAGTGGCTTGCTGCGATGGTTTATAGTGCGGGTCATATAAATTGGTGCACTTTTTACTTGTGTTTTTTTTTTGTGAATGAATTTGCCTACTGCCGCACACGAAAGGTAATGGATAGTATATTTTCGGGCATATATTTGTAATCGTAATTCTTTGTTATCGCACAAAGTGAAATATGCTTCTTTGTGGCGTCCATTTATTTCACTATCTTCACGTGTATTTGTCGGCTGTGTTGCTGCGTTTGCTCGGCGAATCACAGGTAATCTGTTGAGAATTATGGCGATTTTTGATGCGGTCTGCGTCATTTGGTAATTTGAATATCTTTTGTAAATTATTATGGCCAAGAAGTTTAGAACGAATGTGCTCAATTCGAAGATGAATTGAGCCAGACAGCTGCTTTTTGTGAAAGAATAATGTTTAAAGTGGTTACCGTTGGATCTGTTTGGAAGCGCATGAGTTGAGCGGTGTTGATAATCAGAAATAAAAAAGCGAAAGGACGACTATAAATAAATGCTTAGATCTGAAGTCAGACTCTAATATTGGCTTAATTTCTCCAATAGATCAGGTAGGTATTTATCCAAATTCGTGCATAAAATATATTCATTCGAATCAATGCCTCTTCCAAACAAGATATTACTTTTTCTTCGGAAACCGAGCATTTGTAGTGATCGTCTCTTGGGATCTTCTTGGGATCAAGCCCACAATGTCATATCCTTTTGACCATTGTTGTCCCGAGGTTACCGGACTTAAGAACGATCTTAAAAATCTTATTATCCAGTAAACATCACCAGTTTTGCTGTTGGATAAATTATTACGTATCTTCTTAATCTTCACCTAAATCGAGCACGATTCATTTGAGGTTATACCCGACTGGAAGTATTTGGAAGAATTCCACATTTAATATTCGACTATTAGAAGACCGACACAAGAGTCGTTCTATATGTCAGAGAATGATTGCATAGGGCAGAGAAAATACTTAACATCTTTTCTCAGGAACTGAGCACATTTATTTTCCATATGAAACCAGTTTTTAATCAAAACATTATTTTTCGTTTCCAAGAACACTTTAAAGCTTTAATGCAAAATATTTGCAATATTTCTTCTCTCTTACGCACAAACCCCGCCGGCAATATGATGTATGTATGTGAAGTTACTTCTTCGAAGAACTCACCACGCCACCAACTAAATCGTATGTAAATCTAACTCACTTGCTATTTTTGTGCCACAATAAAATTGAAAAGTCAATTCCGTTTCTAATCAAGCCTTGAAATCAAGTCGACCACAAAAGGACGTTCAATCAGCATGCTCGCGGCCACCGCCGACATAGAGGACTCTCACACATTGCGGTCACATAGCATAAAAGTCGAAAGACTCAAACTGCGATTGTAGCTCATCACTATGCATGAAAATACACGTAATGTTTGCACACATCCACAGACACATAACACTGCCTAGCATAACATAACACACACATAAGGAAACAGAAAAGGCCAAAGATGCCGCGCACCTGCCAAAGGTTTGCGTGTGCAAAAAGCAACAACACAAATAACAACAAATGGCAGCAATGCGAAATTAACAAATACAAGCCGCACGAGGCGCTCGAAGTTCGAAAACAAACAAGGAATAACGGAAAATTATGCCGAAACCGCACCTAAGGCGCTTTCCGGTCACATGCTGGGCGTGCGTGTGTGTGTGTTTCACCTTCTATTTGTAAACTTTACGGTGTTTCGTGTGTGTTTTTCAATTCAATCGAACGCAGTGATATTAACATATACTACAATATGAAATGCCATTTATGGGTCCTGTCTATGTTAAGTGCATATGCCTCACACATGCCATAACAATGAGCTTTAACCTTTTAAATCCAGAAATACAGCGATGGTAGACAAGTTTCGATTACAGCAACAACAAGTACAACTTCATTGTTGATATTTAATCTTAAATGCAAAACAATCATACCTGTATATTATATATGGTATTTAATTTTTAACTTTCCATAGATTTCGATGGGTGATGATGCTAGAATCAGATCTCTAGTATCGCTAATAGAATTACTGTATATACAGGGTGCGCTATCTTTAATGTCGGAGTTTAAATACTGAATAATGTTGTTGATTTCGATACATGAGAAAGCTCGAACGTCAAACAGGGGCTACATTTTACAGACCACAAAGATCTTTTTACGGAATTCTTTGAAAATCAAAGTATATTTGAAAAATCCTCACACCATTAAGCTGCTCAAGAGAAATATTCGTCACCTCTATGCTGACTAAAATGTCGAACTAATGTAATATACTAATAGACAATTTGACTGTGGGACCTATTTATTGATGTTACCCAAATTAAATAAAAATTTCTTATTTTAAGGTGTTCCACGTTTCCTTCTCATTATATATATACTAGATATGCCTTCCGGATAAACAAAAGGATAGATTTTGTGACGGGTTTCCACTCTACCCTGTTTAGGTTCATTAGAGTAAACGACGACACTGTTCCACGGCTCAAGTATACTCAAGAATTTGCGGTCAAATCAATATGAATAACAGGTTATATCAGGAAGATCTGTGACGACGAATACCGATCAAATCATGGAAAACATCGAGTTAGAATGGCATGTGGAATCGGATGATGACAGGCGACGAAAAATGGATCACTTACGACAATATCAAGAGAAAACTGTCGTGGTCGAAAGCCGGTGAATCGTCCCAAACAGTGGCCAAGCCGGGATTGACGGCCAGGTAGGCTTTGCTGTGTGTTTGGTGGGATTGAAAGGAAATCATCCAATATGAGCAGCTCCCATATGGCCAGATGCTTAATTCTACCATCTACTGCGAACAACTGGACCGCTTGAAGCAGCCAATCGACCAGAAGCGTCCAGAATTGGCCAACAGGAAGGGTGTAGTGTCCCGCCAGGACAAGGCCAGACTACACACTTCGTTGATGACTCGTCAGAAGCTGCTGGAGCTCGAATGGGAGGTTTTATCGCATCCACCATATAGCCCGGACATAGCGCCAAGTGATTATCACCTGTTCCTGTCCATGGCGAACGCCCTTGGTGGTGTAAAGTTCAACTCAAAAGAGGCTTGAGAAAAGTCCGAGTTCTTCGGAAATAAGGAAGGTAGATATTTGACAATATGAGCTTATGTAGGAGACATCTATTAGAGCGGATTGTCCAGTTTTCTCCAAAAGAAGAATTCAAAGTATGTGAAATCTGATGGGTGATTTACACCAATCTGATCTGATGCAGTGATTTTAACTGGAGTTTTCTTCGCTAATAGCTCTTTTGCGTATTCTACGAAAAAAAATTAAGTACGACTAAAACTGACTAAGATAAAATGTTTCTCCTGTAGATCTCAATACCATCCTAAAACCACTGAGAATCTGTATTCTAGATAAATAAAACTCTTAAATTTCTGAAATTCTGAAACATTTTAAATTATTTTGTAACTCTAGACTTATTGGAAGTAAAATATTTCGTAATAACACACTGTTTTATAAATAAAAAATATTGACAGATTAGTTATATAAATTCAAGCAATACTCCATCATTAGTCTTATATTCAGTTACTAAAGTAACACTGAAAGGATAATATTTCATATAGTTTTCTTTTCGACTTGACCTTTAAACAAATTCTAAAATTGTAAAGGAAGTTAAAAATCAAAAAAAAAAAATAATTTCTGCGAATACTTTCATATAAGTGCTTGACTTCACTTCACTAAATCCATTTGCAACCCTTTCGCATTAAAGCCATTAAAATAGCTTAAATCAACGATTTTCTCATACACACACTTTCGTGATTTGTGGATTTCCGCATAAAAGCCGCATTTGTGCAGGCCAAACCTTATTCTTACATCACTACTTATGTAGCACTTCCTTGAACTTCACTCTGTTATGTTATTGTTGTAAATCAGGCGCAAAGTGCCTATTTTGAATATCTAAACAGACTGACTAGTCATCATTAGGATGACTTTTGTGTCACTTTTGATATATGATTTTTTGTGCTGACATTTATTTTCTTTTTCAATCAGGTTTTTTTATTCTATTTAAGCCCTCTCATACTGCTATGCCGTTGTGACTTGCTTATTATATACATATATAGGTGTTGTTGTGTTGAGTTACTGCTCGTTGACTCTATTGTGACTCGACTTGTTGTGATCTATTAGCATTACATTATGGTAATTCATCAAAGGCTTTTTGAAAGCTCACTTTGCTCCCCGGCACACACAGTAAGTATGCTTGCGACTTCCTTATTATCCCTTTCTTTCGGCTCATTTGTATTGGGTTATGTATATGCAACAATTCGATGTATCATTATTTTGGGATGAATGTGGAGATGTTATTTCGCTTCTATGCTTTATTCGAAGTTGTTGTATATTTTGCTTAGGTAAGGGCATACGTGGCGTATGAGTAATTTTTGACAAATATGACATGTAACGGGTTTCTATTGAAGATTGTTGTTTTTTAGTCCTCGCAACATGTTGCGCAAATATTGTTTGTAACACTTAGTAATAATCAAGACAAATATAGGATTATACATATATATAACAATTCTCTAATTGAGGATGAGAATCTGCTTTCTGAATGTAGAGGTCTCTTGCTCTACTAAACCTATTTCAATGTAATATTGAATTTTAAAAATTTTTTCTCGAAAATTTCTGATTCAAATATCGACTTTTACCTTTTTCTTGCCACCAAGTACCGAATATCATCAATTCTATCCAGAAGCGTGGTATGTGCACTTTCTTAATTGAGTAATTAGAGAATCTGAGACTAAATATTATTTTCTTTCGAGTAAAAACATTTTAATTTGTTAATGATACAAACCGACTCCTAATTGAGCAATTAAGAGCAATTATTTTAATTAAATTTAGATATAATAGAGCAATTAATAAAACTTCAGCATTTTAGCAACTAATTTAGCTCAATATATATATGTATAATAGCCTTTTCACACGTCCAAATTAATTGATTAATTAAAATTATAATTGGAAACCCTAATTTTTGTCCTTCACACAACCGGGCACTCAATAATCGAACAACTGTTATAAATTTTGGTTTTGGCTTTTCATAAGAAGTTGACAAGTTTCAACAGCTGATTGCAATTTTTTGCAGCGACATTTACCACCGTGTAGCTTGAACAACAACTCGCAGACAAAGAACGTATGTATAATTACAAATACGGTCTTTGTCACAGAGTTGCATTTCATTTTCAAGTCGATTAAAATTCAATTTGAAAACAGTTTATAATAGATTCTTATTTTTTATGTAAAATCGATCTTAATTAGTGTTCTAATCGAGCAAAGGGCGGATAATTGATGATATAATAGAGCAATAAACTAATTGAGCTATTAAGAGAACGTCGACATGTTTGGAACTAATTGATTTCAATTTATATATAATACTCAATTAGCTAATTACGCAATTTATAATTAATTGTAACTGAGGTAAACATTTTCATGCAGTCCTGTGAAGTATGTTCAATGAGCTAATATTGGAAAAATAAAAATTCATCAAAATCACTATTTACCAGGAAATTATTCATATATAATCGCTATTAAACACTAATTAAAGGACTAAATTGAGTATGTATGAACACGAATCACGTTGAGTCAATTTATATGTTATTTGCCAGAGTTAACTGTCTGAAAATGATCACATAATTTGCGAGGATATTTAACTTTCAATTCCATTTGACATTCACAATACCTTAATGGAATATCATAAATTTTAGCACAGATTTCGATATTCATCGCCTTCTTTAGATAAAAAAAATATGAAGATATATTCGGCTTGGTTCCATCTCATCTAAGTCCTTGCCCATCATTATTCTTTACATCTGCTAAAAGAAGTTTTTATTTCAAACTCCGCCTTATTGATAATTACAGAAGCCAGTGCGTAAAAAAGTTGCCAGCAAACAACTGGTGTGGCAGTCCAACGCCAGAAGCCTCAGCAAACAGCAAATAATGCGAATTTCTTTCGTTTCACTTCCTTCTCTTTCAGCGTTCATCTGCAGTAATTTTGCGACACCGAGCAATATGAGAAATCGAAAAGTAAATCAGGAATGCAACTCCCGAGCAAATAACTTGTGGTGCCCAGCAATGTGGCACAGAAAAGTTCGAGCAGAAATGCAACTAAAAGCGAGCTGTCCGAGCAGATACAAGCAGAAGACCAGAGGAGCGGAGCAAGTCTACAAATAGATGAGCGCACGCAAAGCAAACAAAAACAAACTATTCAATTTGACAGTTGCAAGAATTCAATTTCTTCGCCTACAAACAACAACTACACACTTGAAGGTGGATGTGGCTGTGGCGAGCGCACTGTGGCTGTCGATGGTATAACAAACTAACGGTGAATGCAAAAAAGAAATGCGTCAATGCAAAAAGGTAGGTAGGGTCTATTACATATTTAGTTGAATGTCGAAACGCGCAAATGGCAAAGTTGGACTTTGGTGCAAATGAAAAAACTTACTTTACTTTGTATAGAAAAACAACAAAAGAAAAACAAAGAAAGTAAAAAAGAAAAAACTGCAAAACCTGCCACAAATAAGTGCAAATGAAAAGCGAGCAAAGCAAATCAGCAAGTTTGAATGAGAAATGTTGAATGGTCGCTGCAAAAGTGCACACAACTTTTTGTTTCAGCGCCTCGATGTGTGTGAGTGTGTAACGATCCAGTATAATGACTTGCGCAATTCTCCTAGAAGACTAAGCCAACTGACAGTTGCAAAGACGCAGAGGAAATTTATATGTAATTCCGCATGTAAATGAGCAGTGACGGACACTTATGTAAGAGTGTAAGCTTTTCACATGAAAATTCAAGTGGAAATAAAGTTTGTGAAAGTATTTAAAACATTTGACGCCAAACGCAATCAATTTGCACTCAGTTAGATGGGAATGCCTTGGGCGTAATATGCAATGAACAGTTTTTGATTGCAAAGTTTTTTTCGAATTGCGAATAAAGAAAAAAAAGATAAGCAAAAACAATTAAAACTTGCTATATGAGCGCTTAAAAACTTGCATTACAATTTTTGCATAGTTTACAGGCGTTTTTGTAGCTTAAATTTATATATTGTAGTATATTGTTTTCTTGTTCATAAAATTTGTGAAAAATCAAAAATCTTTTAAAATGTCAATAAATATTTATATTTGTCTAAACTCAAAATTTTGCCATCAAATTATGTCTCCAGACATCAAAAAATTAAAATATAGTAATTACTGAGGTCCAAAAGCGAGATTGAGGGTCCGTAATTATGGTACTGTTATAAATGTATCTGATTTTCCAATATCTTTTAAATCCTCCTTATAAAATCTCAATAAGGAGTTTACTGAACTATATTACTTCTTAATTATCCTAAATGGACTTTTCTCGGCTCTTCTTGCTTTCAGGAAACAATATTAAGGTGAAGATTCAATAATATAACTCTCTAGCTTTCGTTTATTATTAGAGAACATAAAATGTAAGTTGTGCAAGTTGTAACTTGATATCTTTAGATATCTTGATGGTGCAAGCCTTTCTTGGCACCATGAGAAGGTTGCCCACAAAATAGCGCATGTCGTGGCTCCACCCATATCACCGAAACTACTCGACCATTTTCAATGAAATTCGGTTAATAAGGTTTCCCTGATTTTTTTTTTCAATGCTATGTTGTGAAAATAAGTCAAATCGGGTCACAAACCACGCCTACTTCCTATATACCATAACTTTGAAGTCGATCTGAATCGTTTACTTTACAATATACAAGTATGTAGTGTATACAGCAAGCACTAGTGAAGATATTTTGAAGAAATTCAGAGGGAATCTTTTTCTTCTAATAGTGTGCCTCTGTACCAAAAATTTTTCAAAAATAAAATGGGCTTAATAGTGAAATCGTTTCAGGAATTACCTCAGCCCTCATATTCTATATTTGATGATTTTCGTTATTCTATTGGACTTTATGCCGAATATATGGGTCAAATTGTGTGTTATCTTAATAAAACTATATCAATAAATTGCCGAGTATAAAATGTTCGGTTGCACCCGAACTTCGCCTTTCCTTACTTGTTTTAATATGATTTAGTTCATATAGGGAACTCTAAGAAAACAAGAATATCTCAAGTATAGATCAGTTATATCAGTTAAATCAGAAAAGCCGACATGCTCCAACCTGTCGAAAAAAATTGGACATCAAAATATCTAAGGTCCTATATTATTAAGGTCAAATCAAGTGGCTAGCGCACGACCTTAACAAATAGAGGAATCTTATTGTTGCCCTTCGCTCTGCCACGGAGCTGTTGCATACAGTATATTTCTAAACAAAAAAATTGAGTTAGGGTCAATTATTGGAAGCACCATTCTACTGATTGACTATATTAAACAATATTTATATCATAACTATGCTGAGTTCTCATAACATCTTTTCTCAAGTCTTTAGACTTAATTGCACTTATACATACGGTATGTGAAACCAAAATAGGTTTATAACAATTATGACATTCAACTCCCTTATTTGCAAAATAGTGGTTTACTTACTTGTAAAGCTGGTATAGGTCCAACAACAATCAGGAACGTTTGCTGAAAAGAGTTAAAGAATTAAGGTATTATTATATCAGAGAAGAGTCGAAATAAATATAATACACTTTAAGGATTAATGCATAATTAAAGAAGCACAAGAGTAATAATGATCATAGGTACCACCGAACACACATTTCAATACAACCTACACTTGCCTGGTGCCACACCGTATACACCTGCTGTCAGCACAAAGCGATTTCGCTACCTCGAAGGTGACGACGGACGAAAAGTGCAAAGCGGGTAACATTTGCTAACGGCACAATTTTAGAAACTCAACAAACATTGCAAAAATAATTTCACACAGTTGACAATGCAACGACGCCGGTGGCGGCTGCAGCAACAGCAAGAAAAACAACAACAGTGAATGAGTTATGGTCACAGCATAATATTCATGCAACAACAAAATTCAGTTCACTGGCAGATGCACCAAAAACCAACAAAGCGCAAAGTAACACAAAATGAAACGACAACAACACCAACACCAACGAGAACAAAATATGCCAACAATTGTAATGCCCATGGCAAAGGTGCAAAATGTTGTTGATTTGTTGCACATGCCAACGCGCACACGGCACAGCCGCTGCAGTTATGTGGAAAGTGTGTGCTTGTTGCACGAACAGTTGAAATATGTAGAGAGGCAAGCTATGTAGCAACAACATAAACAACAAAACACAACAAAAAACAGCCAAAAACAAATGTTGACAAAAGTCAACAGGCAATTCCGTTGTACGGCGCACGGCTGAACGGATGTTTTTTTTTGT
Organism: Zeugodacus cucurbitae; assembly: GCF_028554725.1. Lineage (NCBI taxonomy): Eukaryota > Metazoa > Arthropoda > Insecta > Diptera > Tephritidae > Zeugodacus > Zeugodacus cucurbitae. The sequence goes on from NC_071667.1 coordinate 64,127,915, forward strand.
TGTTGCTGCTGCTGTTGTGCCACCAAATATATTTGTCTTTGCAGCTTTTTTTTTGTTGAGCTGAGTGCATGTTGTTGCTGTTGTTCTATGTTGTAATTCTTAAATAATGCCCGTGGTGCATGGCATGTGGCAGCTGTGTGTGCGCGCCTGAGTGCAAATACACACACACACTTGCATGCACCTGCTGTCACACACACTCACACACATATGTGTTTATATGTACATGCCTCTAAAAGCTTGCAAGCTTCGTTGGCAATTTATTTATTTATGTTCTCTTGCTGTTCTCTACTCGAAGCTCAGCTCTGCTTTTTCTGTGTCGCTGCATTTAGTTGCTCATACGCCGTGTTGCACATTTCTCTGCACTTTCAAGTCAACTGACAAATGTGCAAATGTAATTCAGTGCATTTTTCAACATAACTGTACTCTCACATATACATACATATAGCGCTATGCAGCTGCTGTGGAAATGCTTTTATTGCTGCTGTCACGTGTTCAAATTGAAATCAAACAATTTATATAATTTCTTTTCTCTCGCAATAAAAGTGCAAATACATTTGGTCCTAATAAAAAATCGTAAATTTCCAGTGTCGAAGATGCGATCGCATATATATTGAACACTGTTGACAGTTCGTAAATTGGACAATTTAAAGATGACATGCTCTCCAGCAGAAACAGAAATGGCTGGAGAGCAGAGGACAATAACAAAATGAAGAGTCGAGTGAAAATTTCTTATTTCAATTTATTTTCCATGTTATTGATTTGAAATGGAAAGTCATTTAATTGCGTTGTTCGCAGTGAATATATGTATATAGGTTGTAGGAATTTAGAAGAAATATTCGGAAATTATAAAAATATTGTTTTCATATTTCCAACATGTACGAGTGACTTTTTCAGCGGAATTTTGAATATTATTAATTAAAAAAAAAGTAAAAAAATAAATCGTGGAACTCATTTTCAGTAAACCCAAACCCCAAAATATTGGAACTTTAACTCAGAAAACCGTTTCAGACATACGTAAGTTATGTATTTTAAGGCCTTCTCGAAATTAATGAATAAAAGCTATAGCTTCTTAAACATCCCAAGTATAATAGATTTCATAATTGTTTCGATATTTTTTTTGGATATAATCGATAAATATCGGACATAATTATTTAAACAGAAATGAATTGTTTTTAATGCTTTTAGTTTCTCTTACAGAATTCATAAAAATGCACATGAGTTTGATTCCAGTTTTGTAACAATTTTTACTCATCACCGAAGTAACTAAACTGGAAGTCAAATTACCAACACAGAGTATTTCCTTAATAATGCGCTGTATATGTTAAATTTTTAACATTCAATTCCGAACTAGTATTGAGTTTAAAAAAGTTAATAAATACTACTAATTCAATAAGCTAATAATAATTTTATCGATTATGTTCGATAAATTTATCGATAATATATTAATAAGATGTCGATGGTTCTATTCTGAAGTATCGATATGTTTACAAATAAATTCTCTTCTTCTGCACTAAATTACTAATAACCAAATATATTCAACATGTTCGACAAACTTATCGATAACAAAAAACTTTTAATATTTGGGATAAGGTGGTAAATTTAGTTAGCTGATTATTTGTCCCAGAATAATATATTGCTACGAAAATGTATTGAATTACTATCAGAAACTACGATTTATTCATTCGATTAAAGTTATCGAAAAAATATCGATCTTTTCAAGTCCTTCAAAATTTAATCAAATTTATCACTACGAATTGTTATAATAAATATCTAGACATATATTTATTGCCTTCTTTGAGTAACTTAACAAGTAAGGAAGGGCAAAGTTCGGATGCAATCGAAAATTTTATACTCTCGCAATTTACTGATGTAATTGTATTAAGAAAACACACAATTTGACACATATATTCGGCATAAAGTAGAATAGACTAACGAAAATCATCATGTATAGTATATGAGGACTGAATTAATTCCTGAACCGATTTCACTCATTTTCACCACCACGGTACACTATATCCTAGACTATATGCTCACTTGATTTGGCTAAGATATATCAGATATTAACCGATATACACCGAAAGTTTGATAATCTGAATATAAGGTATATGGGAGTTAGAGGGAGTTATAACCCAATTTTAAACATTTTCGGTACAGAGACATACTAATAGACGAAAAAGACATCATCTGCATTAAATTAAAATATTTGAGAGATTTACCGATATTTTCGGGGAAAAACTACTCTTAGGCATTAAGTTTTTCATGTTCGATATCCGGGGTCTTGAAAAGTTATAGTCCGATCTCGAAAATTTTTCCACAAGTGATGTCACAACTCAACTAAAAGTTTGTGTAAAGTTTTATGTCGGCATCTTCACTGGTGCTTATAGTTCGAAAATGAGTTATATGTGAAGTAGGCGTGGTTGTAAACCGATTTCGCCCATATTCCGTCCGTGTCATCAGGGTGTTAAGAAATTAGTATATATTGAATTTCATTAAAATGGGTCGAGTAGTTTCTGAGATATGGTTTTTGACCCATTTTCCATTTTTGAACTTTTGAAACAAATCTTCAACTTTCTTCTACGCTTTTCGTTAGCGAGTTAACGCATTTTTAGTAATTTTATTTATTAACCGATTTCACCTATTTTTATGGTGTGTAATAGGGTACGTAAGGAGGTGACTGCAGGAAATTTGGTTTATATAGCTTTATTGGTTGGCGAGATATATACAAAGAACTTATTTGGGGCGTGCCACGCCCATTTTCTCAAAAAAATTACATAAAATGTATAGCTTTATTTATGGCTTGGTTATGGCAGTTCATATATATGTTTTCGGCTTTCGTGCAATACCGACCGTCTCATGATCCTAAGGAATATGTGTACCAAGTTTCATAAAGATATCTAAATCTTTACTCAAGTTATAGCTTGCACAGACCGACGGGGTTGTCCTTATGACTGGTTTAGCTTTAGGTGTTACAAACAACCGTTATGTGACAACTATAGAAAAAAAATATTTTGGGATTACCTGAGCAGACACTTAAAAGAATATGGTCACCGAATCTGAAATTCTGATTTCTGACACATATATTTGTAAGACGAACGTCAAAAATATTACTCCACAAACGATTTTTTTAGACCATTAAAGTATGTATCTTCATTGCCACCTGATAAGAATTTAACGTCAGTCCAAGGCTGCATAATCGAAGCGACAGTACTTCTACTTGCAGAAAATAATAATTTCGTTGAATCACTAAAGAAATTCGAAAGAATTTTTACTTCTTCAATCTCCACTTTCGCTTCCTCCAACTTTTGCGCACAACTTTGACAGCAACAGCGCAGCTTAAAAGCTTTCTTCAAAATTACACACTCAAAGTTAATGACATACAACAAAATGCCATTTGACTTTCACATTACATTTGCTAAGGCAAATTCTTCTTTTTGGCACATTTCGCTGCAACGGAAATTCCTCATTTATTCGGCTTCACTTGATTGCATCTGCCGCACGATAGCGAGGTGGTAGCAATACCACCAGCGTTTCTTACATACGGATGTCACCTTGTGGCAGCGAAAAAGTCAACGATACAAAAAGACTTTATATATATACCATATATATGTGTGGCATTGCACATACTCTTGGCTGTATTTTAATGCCAGCAACAACCCAGCACAACGTGCAACGTGCAACACAAATGCTAAGCAAATTTGGTGCATCATTTCGTTCACGCCAACGCTGTTGCATAGACAGCACATGCCAGCGTCATGGCGGCAAATGCAATTTATTCCAGCGAGTTCAGTGAACAATCATCTGACAAGCAGTAACCCATGCCAAGCGGCAGCCGCCGTCGAACAGCACCTGCCAACGTCACACCGGTTACTGTGACTGTGTCATCAGCAGTTGAGATCTACTGGCACACATATAGATATATGCAGCTACATATGAGCATAAAGTTGCATATGGAATCATAGGTGAACATATTTATATGCATGTGACTGTATATTTATATGTTAATATGCAATTTGTATGTATGTGTGTGTCAGAATGCCAACGGAAGCGTGCAAGTGAAACTTTCCGTTATCAAAATACAGTTACATGCATGTACACATAGAAACACAAACACACATAGCAACAACAAAAACAACAACAACAACACAATCAAAAGCAACCAGCAACATCCCTGCCAGCCAGGCCTAACCACTTTCCCCTCATGTTTCTTCTATTACTAACACCACAACGCACACGTTTGGGTTGTTTTGTTTTTGTATTCGTACGTGTGAGGGGAATAGTGGTTAAAAAACTCACAAGCAGCTATGCTGGCCTATGGCAAACTCACCACTTTTTTTACCACTTTTGTGGGTTTAAAAAACTTCGGTTTAACCAGCTTTTTCACCACCTTTGGCTGGCAGGGATGTTGCAAGTTGTTGCATGTGTCCTCTTCACTCACCTCATTCATATATCCAAGTTATTGTTTCTTGTTATTGTTGTTGTTGTTTTGGTTATCTACATCACTCCTCCATCGCTTCTTTGTTTTTCTATATGTACATATATTTATTACTGTTGACTTTCGCTGCTGCTTAATTTCGTTTAGTTTTCTTAAGTTGAAATTGTCTTCTCACCGCTGTTGTTGTTGTTGTTGTTGATATGTTGCTTGTCAGCAATATGCAGTAACCGCCGTTGCCGTTAGTTTGCTGTTGTGCAACGGTCGCAACGTTGCATAAACTGTTAAATAGCAACAGACAACATATCAACCGAGAAGTTTCGTTGCAACACACACCAAAGTTTGCTCATGAATTTTTCATCACTTTCTACACACGCACTCACACACACATAAACATGGAAAGGATTGCGGTGGATAAGTTGCTTATGTGCATGATGTGTATGTGTGTGTTTGGAGTTTCAAGGATTCTGTCACATCGAAAAACTTTAATAAAAACAGCAACATTGCCTCGCATATTTTTCACCAACAGCCTTTATCTACAGGTGCAATCTAGTTGGTATGCAACAACACATAAAGTTGCAGAATGAATGACAATATGGATTACACTACTTCGGCAATTTATATTTCGCCATAAATTACGAGGAGTGCAGGGTTTTGCATTCTAAAAAGACCATTGATTGGCGACTGAATTATAAAACTAAGGAAGCAGAAGGGAAAGCACACCTGTCGCTGCAAATTTAGTTGAGATAAGGCAAAAAATGTGTTCACCAGCGGCATACAATTTTGGGCAGGAACAAATATGGATTATAAAACATTATTAGAGGCCTCATAGAGCCACTCTCTCTTGATGAGAAATATCTCTTTACATTATCTAACTGATATATGGCTGAATAAGCATCTTCATATTACAAGAAGAATGCCATTTGGCCAAGATTCAACTAAAGGTGACGTTTCTGCGGAAACTGTTCCGTTATAGATAATTTGATCTTAGCCAGCTTCCAATTCAGGACCCAAGAAGAATCTAACATAACACTGTACTCAAATTCGATGTTATCTGATGATCCTTTACCATGAAGAAAATATGAATATTTCCAATTCAAAATAAATTAATAGTAAAGATTGTGTTAAGCTGTCTTGACAGATTTCGTATAGACCATGTAAATTATTGGAATATTCATGTTTACCCCGATGACTTCACATTAACTCTAGTTTCAGGCTTTTCGACTATAGTAGCGTTACACAGCAACCTGCCGAGAATTGGCTCATACTGAGTTCTTGGGCTAATTTACTCTTAAGAAATGTTTATCCTCACTAACAGTGTGTAGAGCTACTTCACGATGAGACTAGTTTGAATGCCTGGTCACAGCGCAATCGCAAACGATTTTAAGGCTAACGAGCTTGCAAGGCTAGACACAACAGTCCAACAACATAGGAGCACCGCTGTCTTCTTGTTGGCCGCTACTGAACAGTTGGGTCTCTGTAAAGTTCATCTTTCCTTAGTTGTAGAGGTTTTAATTGGCCATTGTCCCATCGGAAACAAAGCTGTTAGATTAACAGCCCTGTTCTGACAAATTTATAAAATACTAGCTTTTACCCACGACTTCGTCCGGAACATGATAGAGCAAAACTCCCAGCAAAAACCATAAAAAAATCACTAACTCAATTCAGTTTTCTGCCTACTTTCTACCGCCTAAGTACGATGACGTGATCATTTTGATCTTCTTTCCGTTTTTAGGAAACCATCTATTACCTTACTAAATTTCATCAAAATCCGTTCAGCCGTTTAGACGTGAAAGAGCAAAAGTCCCAACGAAAACGACTAAAAATCACTAACTCAATTCAGTTTTCTGCCTACTTTCTACCCCCTAAGTACGATGACGTGATCATTTTGATCTTCTTTCCGTTTTTAGGAAACCATCTATTACCTTACTAAATTTCATCAAAATCCGTTCAGCCGTTTAGACGTGAAAGAGCAAAAGTCCCAACGAAAACGACTAAAAATCACTAACTCAATTTAGTTATCTGCCTACTGCTTACCCCCTAAGAACGATGGCGTGGTTATTTATAGCCTATGACCATTTCTTGGTTATCATCTATCACCATACCAAATTTCATCAAAATCCAAGGTTACTTTCGCATTTATAATATTAATATGGATTATTAATTTTTTTAAATTTTTGTCAAGAAATAAATTGTTTGGTATTCTGTGACAATTTTGATAAAATAAAAAGCTTCAGTAGCTTCAAATAAATCGTTTGCTCTTGCCCTAGACGTGAGGTTCTGAGAGTGTGCAAATGTTCCAGGCACCGAATCTGGCCCTATTTTTCATGCAAAAGGTCGTTATTTGGAAGAGTGTTTGTTTTAACCAAGACTTCTTTATAATGGCTTCGTTTATAAGTTGGGTTTAAGATTGACCGGTTATCAGCCTATCTATCCGAATCTGATGTCGAGATATCGACTGAATCCTCCCAGACCTGATGCAAAGTATTTGGTTTGGTTTTGCAACCCCTTTACTCTATATAGATCATACCACCTTTACTCGGTCGCCAGAGCCTCGTTAACCTCAAACAGGGAGTGTCGCGTGTAAATGAGGTTGATTGATAATCGGAGAGGCTATATATTCGCTTTTTCATCCCAGATCCCCTCTGTTTAGCTTCAGAAAAGTTCCTTGGGGACTACGAAATCTAAACTTTGTTCATTATTGGCAAAAATTTGCCAAGCTGTAATCGTATACAATATATAGAAAATTATTTCGTCAAAGTTACCCTCAATATCTTCATTTTTATACAAAAAAAGGAAAAATAAACTTCTCAATATAAAAACGGCTCAATAACGCGAGACATCAACATGTTCATATTTTTCCTCTTCGTATAAAAAAACGACAAAATATAAAAAAAAAAATCTCCATTATAAAAAAATCACTTTCACAACTATCCACAACGACATATTTTATTAGTAAAGAGCACTGTCAAGATCATTTTACTTCTTAACAATTTATCAAGAAAAAAAGCTTTTTATGTTAGACACAGAATACGAAATGCCTGATAAATTTAAATTTTTTATAAATTAGAAATTTGTTGAATTTGAAAAGTGCACAGAATAGGGCTGTAAAACCCTTAACAAGCTGCAAAAAGGCAAGGTGAAATAATCTCAAGACTTTCTTCAGAAATGAGCCGCCTTTGCGAGATCAAGGCTAAAATTTCTTGGATCTCATATAAGTAAGAAATCTGTGAAAATTTCTAGTAGATTCAGAACATTTTATCTAACATAGTGTAATAATCAAGGAGGTGATTCTGACTTCAAAAAGCGTATTGATCTTTTACTTAGTGAATAAAGAAGATCGATACGTCTCTTTTTTTTTTGCTTATATTTTTTTTTTGAAAAGTCTCTTTAACGAAAGAAATATTCTAAGAATTTGTGGCAGAACAACTTAACTAAGGTACACAACTTGAAATATACGCCCATGCTGAACTTTTAGATTCAATCGCGATCTATATTTGTTTATGAAAGACATTTATTGCTGCACCCACTCCTCAGCATAGACTAAGTAAGTTCTTTGAAACATCAAGATTACCACGAGTTGGACACACGACCTTTAAACTGCGCTCCCACAAAGGTCAAAAGCAAATCGTAAAGCATTAAAAATTTAACATGTCTGCATGGAAATGGAACTATAGCGCCCACCAACGATTTCCGCAGCGAGATTTCCATATGCTTTATTTGCGTTTCCTTCCACAGCAAAGGGTGCATATCTATATATGTATGTGTGTGTTGGTATGTTGGTGCAGCAACAATGCAACCAATAATAAATTGCCATTTGCACGCAAAACTGATATTATCGTCATTAGTAGATTTCACCAACTTCCGCAAAGCATTTTGCCAGCACAAAGTTTGCTATTTCCTGCTTTCGCACTTAACTTCCTGCCGCGCGCACTCAACGCCACGTTGGCGGCGAGGTATAAGTGGAGCTGTGTATGTGTGTGTTAGCGCTTAAATATGCACTCATATATGTATGAGAGAGTATGCGTAGTATGCAACCGTACGCATCCATCTTCGTTGTATGTGGCATGCCACAACAACACCTTCTCGGCATGCCAAACGATTTTGTGCGGCGCCTCTTCAATTATTCATAATAATAATAATAACAACGTTATTATAATCTGCCGCAAGTGTCAGACCAACAGATATGCAAATCCATCAGTCAAATGTGGTGCGACTTGACGTCATGCCTTCGGCCGACGGACACCGCCGCCACTCAGGCGTTGTTGCCACACACACTCAGCAACAACAACACGGGGAAGTCGGTGCTGCGAATGAAGTGGAGAGTCGCGCTGGCAAGGCGTTTGCTTGGGTGGCAAAATGTACAGTTATTGAATTATTGTGGCACATTGCAACGCTACATTGTTGCTGTTGTTGTTGTTGTCACAGTTTGTTGCATTCCACTGCAGCGATTGCGTTGGCGGCGTTGAATAAATGTGCATATCTGCTTTGCATTACTGCCGCCTGCCACCAGCCGCGCGATTGTAACTGTAACTGTAATTGTAACTGTAATGATATTAAAAAGCAACAATAACAACAACAACAACAATAGCAAATATTTCCTTCCGACGCGCCACAGTATTTGCGCAGTAACTTCATCAAGTTGAATATGCAAATTGGCACAATGTTGCAAGAAAGTAAGGCATGCAACGCAAGAGGCAAAGCAGCAAGCGCCGACGAATATATCTACGCTCAATGCCAAGTTGAAGTCATTATTGGCACTCTCAAGCGTCCGCAAAGTGCTTGGAAGTGCACGACGAGAGTTGATTGCCACGCTGATTAAGGGAAATAGGCGGTGAGTCGGTGGCGGCGGCAGGGGGCGCTCCTGTTGGCGTTGGTGGCTGTTGTCAACTCCCCGCCACCCTCCCACTCTCACCAGGGATGCGCGCGTATTTATCGTAAATTTTAATGTGTGCTTCGCGTGCGGCTTGCAATAATTTAAATTAAATTCCTTCCACCGTCAGCGTCATTATCTTATCGTGTGAATTCATGAACTATTCGCAACGGCTGTTTGACTTTATTACCCAAAGCGCTTTCATATTGTTCGCTCCGTGCAATCTGTATTATCATCATTATCGTTTTATTATTGAGCAAATATAATCGTTAAGCAAATAAATGTTGATGGTGATTTGAGTATTAGGACTCTTAGCGCGCTAATGATGAGCTGGTTTTGAAAAAAAAATCATATTAATAATGGCTGCCTTTGAACCGAGTGTTGTAAATTGTAGTTCCGCATAATTGAACAAAGCCGCGTATTAATCATAAGTTAGTTATTGTATTATAAAGGATGGAACTGGAAAGTGCAAATTAAGCTAAAAATTTCAAATGCAAGCAATTCTCTTTTGTATATTATTCGACGAGGTCTCTGGCGTTTGTGCTTAATAAGATTCGATAATCGAATTAGAAGGTCAAAGAGTTCATATAAATATTACTAAAGTTTAGAGTAGAATAGAGAGGTAAAGAAAACCGTGAACTATAGGGGACCGCACTAGATATTAGGTCTACAACTTTGATTCCGCCGTTTTCCAATAGATGTCTCTAGGGTCAAGCACTGGTCGATTAAATCGATTAAATCGTTTTATATCGATCTTGGACATTTGTGTCAACATTAACCCAACACAATTTTGAAGAGATCTGTTTGCATCCCAAACTTATTCTCAACTGGAAATATCACTTTTTGAGCCGAATTCTCGAGATTTGCGGGAAATTTTGCTTTTCTTTTTTAATTCCAAGAAAAGTGCGGCAGAGACTCATCGAATGCTTTCGGTGAGGCTGTCCTAAGTGAAAAAAGCCTTAAATTTACGGCGGAAGCAAAGTTGTAGACCTAATAGAAAATACTTTGGAGACCAGACTCTTTATTGAAAATAAAGAAAATGACCAACCTTTGTTTTAAGCATCGATCTTCAAGCTGGTGCCTGTTTAAAGATTACCGATTTGTGACTAATAAATAAAGAGGCTGTATCAAGTCAGGCTAGCTACATTATTATAGTATGGTTATCTGTATAATATATATAGATATATTATGTATTTCGAATAACAAGAAGTCCAGTTAGTCTGTTGTCTAACCCTAATTAACACTCAATAGAACATCTGATTGTTTTATTCCGACAAAATGGAATAGATTACATATATTTGTGTACTCAAACCCAACAATACTTCAAATCTATGAACTCATTTCAGTCTAAATGCTCAAATTAGCACACTACAAGCCGCTCTAAAACCACATACCTCCACTCTTGCTATAAATAAATGTTATTGTGACGACCTAAGTGCCGAAACACACTCGAAAAACTGTAAAATCGTTAAATTAAATTGACACCTCACATGAAAATAACGCTAACAACAACTTCATCAACCAAATTGTGCTGCGCTTGCATAAAATCAGGCACCCAAAGGTAAATATGTATTATTACACACACACATTATATATGCCGTTATTCAACATTTTAAACAATAAAATAAAAAAACGAATTCAAACATAAATTCCCTTTTAATAGAAGCGTAGTCAAGTGAAATTCTTTGTGGGGTTACTGCATGACAAATCAAAACTCAATATTTATTCCTTCACTAGTCAATTCCAATATACGTAACGAAAGATGGTCGCTGAGGGTTTTCCAAAATTTCTCTACTCTGGGAACTCATCGTTTCCTCCAACATTCTTCTGATTTTATTTCTAAGAGGATTTCAGCTGAATGTCAAGTAATCTGATTGTAAAGGGTTTTTTCAATAAGAGCTTTTTTTAAACAAAAACGATTAAGGATATCAATGTATTTATTCCTGTGAAAGTACATTTAAAGCGATTATGTATGGAATACGGTTTCTTTGCATGGCTACCAAGAGCAGAAGTCGAGACGCTGAACCTAATTTTCGACGATTTTATACATAAATCGGCCGATACTGCTGCAATTTCATGTTCGATATTTATCAGCCACGATCGGAATTTTTCACTCGTCGCTGTCTTGTTGTCATAGACCATAGACTTGACGTAGACCCACAGAAATTAGTCTAACGGCGTCATACTTTGCTTATTGGCGAAGCCATTCCGCCAGATTGGCTCCGAATTTCGGTAGTAAATTCTAATAATTTCGACTCGTTGTTGGATCGCATATCTTTCCATGCCGAAATGGCGTCGTTCTCTTATCGGTCTACTTTTGTAGCTGCCCTTTATTATACTCGAATTGTATTTAATTCCAAGAACCCAATTCCTTTAAGTGGCTGCAGAAAATGCTATGGTTTTTAAGTTATGGAATTCTATAGAATCCCGTTCCAGAAGGAGTCTTCGAAAACATACACAATCTGACCTTTGAATACTTTTCCTGGATTATATATATCAGGATACATCTTTTATGTCTGTAAATCATGGTTTCTGGGTTTCAATTGATAGCTCTATATTATATAACTCTGACTTTTAGAGAGATAATACCAATGATAGATAGATATATATATATGTATACGATAGGACTACTTGAGTAATAATTGTGACATTTAAATAATATATGAGTTCTTTGAAGAGGCCGGAACCGCAGATGCATGAAATCGTATCTTGCCGCGCCCATAAAGTGCCTTTAATCAAAGAAAGTCCTCATTCATTTAAGGGTTAAACTTATTTACTGCCGCTACCTTAACCTAAACCAGACTACGCCCCAGCGCCTAACGAAGGGAGTATTACAATATATGCGATTACAATAATGCCTCCACTTGGTTCAAACAATGATATAGTCCACACACAAATAAATACATGCAGAATGGTAATAGCCTACAACAACAACAGCAGCAGTAAAATAAGTGGCTAACAGAATGGCACACAATGGCAGCAGCAGCAACAACAAAATCACAAACTGACAATTGAGCAAATTGAATTTATAGCTCGCCAACACTGAATTGAAAAACACACATACATACATATTTATATACACACATACGTACCTGCACACTTAGTACATAGAGAAAATGCCGTTGGATATATGAGGCACAGTTACAATGAAAGTGCTCAGGCACAGTGAATTGATCGATTGGCGCGAGGTCTAGGTCTAACAGACCAACGGGGAAATTGAGTATTTATATATATTTATTCATAACTTTTGTAATGCTTGCCTGACCGATTCTCTCTATCTCTCTATGCCGAGATAGCGTTTGTTACTCTGCTTTAAAACAGTTTAACCGCTTCGGGCGTGAGATCGGGCGCAGTTCGGCAAAGTATACGCGACTGCTAAAACTGTAATTGTTGCTGACAGTTACATCAGCAATCAAAATCTGCATGTTCACTGACACAATTTTGAACCGCACGCTCCACTCTTTTGCACCAAGTGAGACAACCTCCATTCAGTGGTGGTAACAAAAGTCAAGCGCTCAACTCAATGCTGGCTTCAATATGGGCGCCACAACAACAAGTGCAAATAGCTGACAGAATTGCGCTTAAGGACAATTCTAAAATGTTACTCCGCACTATTACCGAGATAACAGTACAACTGGTCAAATCTACGGGCGCCGCACAGCACAGTCATTGACAGTTATGTGTGGCATGATTTCGAGTGCGCCCTGCATTTATGTCCATCAGAGTGGCCAATATTAATGCTGAAACCTTATGCTTTTGTCTGCCCTATCCCCTTAGCCCATTTGGTGAACACAATCAGGGTCACACACACACACTTCTACTTACCACTACTTGGTGAACTATGCTCGTTTCATTTAATTTCAACACATCACTTTACATCCAACCTACTTTATTTGCTGTCTATGACATGACATCTCTAACTGCTCCGTTTCATCTTCATCTCCATCTCCATCTTGGGTTAAACCGTACGGATTTTGTCATACGCCGACGTTGCCACTAGTCGCCACCACAACCAACCAACCAACATTATGCAAACGCTGTTCGGTGCTTGGGCCTTCGCTCGTTGCTGATGTCTCTGACGTTATCGCTCTCTTAGCGCTCATGTCGTCGGGCTTAAATGGTCAATTAAATTCAACAGATTCACTTTTCAAATTGAATTGTAATTGGGACTTTTGAGCTTTGCCACTGATCCCTGATTTACTACACACCCATATGTGTGCTTGTGTGTGATTGTCGCATAAGCGCCAGCTCACAGGTTGTCATCAAGGCAGCCATTATGGTGGTAAATCACATGGATTTTGCTTTATCTAATAGCCGCATTCATGGGAAAGTGATGTTGTGGCATGCCACACGCATACATATATACACAAACATTTAATTTTTTCTTGTTCTCACACAAACTAAAACCTCATACCAGCTCCAGCATTCTCGCAGTAGAAAGTCCAAACGTGACAACACAACTTTTGTCTTTAATTTCTTTCTTTATCTCTCTCGTTTTTTCTTATTTGTTGACATCCAAATATGTATGTATGTATGTTTCAGTTTCCGTAATCGAACTTGCCTTAATTTTTTTCTCCGAAAATAAATCGTCACTCTGCTTCAAAATGCATTTTGCTTTTTGACGTAAGTCAGCTTGCCTGATTAGTTAACGGTAAAAGTTGCTGTCAGCTTCTCTCTCTCGTATTGATCTTTAATAACGAACTTTAGTGCCAAAATTTCTGCGAATTTTTCGAGTTTGTCAGGTGAGTAGTTTGAGCTTGTTTTCCTTGTGGAAATTTGGCAGCTTTGACAATAAGTCGATTCGAAGCACGCTCTTTCAGCAGTCAGTTATCAAGTCGCATGATTTCTTTGAGCTGATTTCTTGGATGTGAGATGTCGGAATATCAGATTAACAAAAATAAATCGTTTCACCTATTCTCAGCTTTGACTAAAAATCTGCTATATTTATTTAGCAAGTGTCGAATGCAAAGAAGTTTCTGCTGAATACAGGCAACAAAAAACCTGAGAACATAAGCATCTCTCTCAATAGGTCCTTTCTACGAATGTACTGGAAGCCGAGAGATATTTAAGAACTTTTGTAAGTGAAGTGAAATGAAGTGTCGATACAAATAACACCGGATCTTCTAAGCTATTTTAATACGAATTTAACCCTTCTGCACAAATTGGGTCAAAATGACCCAAATTTAAGAAACAAACGCGTATTACCATGCTTTAGGATGGCTAATGAGTACTCTTTATCATTCGGCAGAGACTAGGGATGATCAGAAAAAGAAACCAGAAATAATACATCACTATAATGCGACTAAAGCAGGTGTTGATGCGCTGGACCAATTAGTAGCAACGTACACGCCAAACGAAACGATGGCCAGTTGCACTCTTTTCCAATATGGTCGATGTTTCGGGATATAACGCATATGTTATATGGACCGAACTTAATCCCGAATGGAACAGAACTAAAAACTTTAAGCGGCGATTATTTTTAGTAGACTTGACCACATCTTTGGTAACCCCGCACATTGCACGCCGAAAGCGAATGCCCTATGGTCCTTCTGCAAAAAGAGTTGTGGAAAACATCCTGGAAGCAGTCGCAGTAGACACTCCCAGTTTATCCACGGTCGCGCAGCCTCAAGATTCTCCTTTATGCTTCTTGGGTAAGAGACAAAGGTGTTTTTATTGTCCACATACTAAAAACTTCAACAACATTCAGTTCGTTGCGATAAATGCTTGAAATTTATATGCAAACAACATAGTGTAAAGGCAGTTATGTGTATAAATTGTCAGAATTGATGTATTTTTTACTGACTCCTATTGAAAAAAATTTTGAATTTGCTAATTTTATGTCTGAATAATAAAAAAAAATGAGTTTGCCATTATAATTTTACCATACTGACGTGTTTTTGCTATTGGGTCATATTGACCCACAAATTGTTTATGAGGGGTACAATCTCAATTTGTGCAGAAGGGTTAAATAAAAATGTTATAGCTATCTGCAATAGCAACAATTACAACAACACCAAATTAAATGTGAACGTTAGCTTGAGTATAATCCTATTGAAAATGGAAATAGACTCAATCCTCCATCTCATCTGGATGCTTGAGACTAATCTAGAATACTACGACCATAAACTATGTCTCCACTAAATGGTTGCCTGGATGCAGTAGGACGCAGTTACGAAAGCTCGCCGGACAGTCATAGCCCACTTAACCGCACTCATCTAGCACCTCCTCTTTCCTTTTGGTCCGACCCTGTCGAAACATCTCGTTTTCTGGGCTTCCCGTTAGATGACTTCGATGAGAATTGATTTAAGGGGACTCCCCCATTCACGATTTAAAAAAATCGATTTTTATATACAACTATTCAAGAATGTTCCTGTAAAATTTCAAGTGAAAATTTCAAAAACTTTTGAAGATATAGCCGGTTGAAGATTGAACGTAGGTAGGTTGTATACCCAAGAATTTGCTTTAAAACTTTTAAACTTGTTTCTCGAAACAGTGTTTTTACGACTCGACTGGCGCATGAGGTTACTCAAAACATATTAATCCAATCGGTTCCAAATTTGAATACGTTATTCTATACTAATCGGTGAAGATCTTCTTTATTTTTCAACTTGATTTGTGGCAAAAAAAGACAATTTTCAAAAACAAAAGTTTCAAGTGTCGACCATTTTGTTAATTTTTGTGCGAAAATTAATAATCCTAGTTCATGCAAGATCTTTCTAATACCGTTGGAATCTTTTTGTTTCAGATGTTCCAGTGAGCGGAAATCACATGCGCGCCGAAAAGAAGGGCATTTTTTTATCACAAAAAACAACAACAACAAAAAAGTATATGTAAATTTTTATACTCTCGCAACCTGTTGCACAGAGTATAATAGTTTTGTTCACATAACGGTTGTTTGTGTCACCAAGAAATATAAGAGTTAGATATGGGGTTATATATACATAAATGATCAGGATGACGAGTAGATTTGAAATCCGTCTGTCCGTCCGTCCGCTTGTCCGTCTGTCCGTGCAAGCGATAACTTGAGTAAAAATTAAGATATCTTAATGAAACTTGGAACACATATTCCTTGGCACCCTGAGGAGGTTGCTTTCGAAAATGGGCAAAATCGGACCACTGCCACGCCCACAAAATGGACGAAACCGAAAACCTATACAGTGTCATAACTAAGCCATAAATAAAGTTATGAAAATGAAATTTGGAACATAGGTTCCCATTAGGGAGGGGCACATTTGGATGTAATTTTTTTGGAAAAGTGGGCATGACCCCGCCCCCAAATAGGTTTTTGTGTATATAACTCGCAAAACAATAAAGCTATATAAGCCAAACTTTCTGCAGTCGTTTCTTTTAGCCATTTCCTTATACAGTCCAAAAATGAAAGAAATCGGATAATAACCACGCCCACCTCCCATACAAAGGTTAGGTTGAAAATTACTAAAAGTGGGTTAATGCCCTAACGAAAAACATCAGAAACACCAAATTTTACATAAGAAATGGAAAATGGGCGGGGCATCGCCCACTTATGGGTCTAAAATCGTATCTCAAGAACTATTCGACCGATTTCAATGAAATTCGATATATAACACTTTCTTGACACCCTGATGACACGGGTGGAATATGGGCGAAACCGGTTCACAACTACGTCTATTTCCCATATAACTCAATTTTGAATTCCATCTGATTCGTTCACTTTATAATGTATTCATAAGGAACCAATGAAGCTAGCGGAATAAAACTTTACACAAATATTGTATTTGAGCTGTGAAACTTGCTTGTGGAAAAATTGTCAAAATCGGACCATGACTTTTCAAGGCCCCTGATATCGAACATGAAGAACTCAGTGCCTAAGGTTAATTTGTCACCGAAAATATAGGTAAATCCCTCAGATATTTTAATGTAATTCATTCCCTCTGAACAGTTTCTTATAACAGTTTCTCTCTGTACCTGAAATGATAAATATCGGGTCATAACTTCCCCCAGATCCCATATACCTAATTATAAGTAATATTAAATTAAGTGAGCGTATAGTCTTCGATACATTGTATCTTGGTGGTGAAAACGAGTGAAATCGGTTTAGGAATTACCTCAGTCCCCATATACTATTTATGATGATTTTCGTTATTCTATTGAACTTTATACCGAATATATGGGTCGAATTGTGTTATCTTTATAAAATTACATCAATAAATTGCGAGAGTATAAAACATTCGGTTACACCCGAACTTAGCCCTTCCTTACTTGTTTTCCTTCTTTTTTAAGTTTTCAAATAAATGTATGCAAAGTTACATCCCTAAAAAATAATTTATGCTCATTTACCAGCCTATTGAAAATCCTCAAAATTTGAAATCGGGAATGGGACCCTTAAGCTTTCCGGTTCAGCCAGGTCTGGGTAATCACTATAGATTAAAAAAAAAACATCTATATATCATAGCGAGAGCTCAAATCGAGCTTAATAATAATTCGAAAATATACGCGAAATCCTTGGATGCAACTAAAGTGATGATGATAAAGGGATGGTGGATATAAGTAATTCCTTTACAATTTATTTAATAACAATTTACGAAAAAGACAAAATCGTTAATATGAAAAATTACAGCCCTAAAGGTATATAAATTTAGGATTTTTAGGTGCAGTAAATATTTCAACTGGCTTATCACCAATTAACAAACATTTAAATTTCAGACAAGTACTTGTTCAATACCAAAATTGAAAAAAAATCATTAAAAGTATTTTCAACAATACGGAGTCAAAGCTGTTCTCCTTGACGCCGGAAAACGCCGCAGAGTAAGTCAAATAAAATATGAAAACAAATTCTTTGTTCGAAGTTTTTTTCTAACTTTAATAAGCACCGGAACCTTGACAAGAAAAAAATTACAAAAAATCCTAGTACACATATATACATGGCACCCTCACTGACCACTGACCAAAACTTTCCCAGCCTTCCTCCAATTGAATGCAACCTAATTGAAAGCGGCAAAGTTTTTCGACTGCGGCAATATACTTCTACTTTTTCGTTAACAAATCCAGATTATATACACTTCCTGCAGCACCAATGACAGCCGTCGTCGCCGTTACCATCCTCTCCCTCCCTTGTAGGCAATAATTTGCCTAATTTATTGAATTGCCGAACAATTATTGCGGTACACTGGGCGACTCACTCTGTTCGATTCGACTCTGCTCAGCATTCAACTATGCCACGGAGGTACGCAAGTAATTGCGGCAAAAAGTTATTTCCGTTTGACGACTTGTGGTTGTTGTTGCCACTGTGTGACGCGGTGTTCCCACTAACCGACATTTGACGCTTTGCGGCAAATTAACGCGCCTCTGGCGCAATTCAATCAAGAATACTAATTGCCATCGTCCATTTCTCGCTAAATTGGAAGTGTTGAAATTGCGGTTACTAGTCGGCAAAGTTTTGTGTCACAACGCATGTGCTGCGTGTTGTATTGCTGGTGCTCAGGAGAGTTTTAGTGGTCAGAACGCAATAGCGATTAGTTGTATTCGCTTGTAAGAGTATGTGTGTGTGGGTGGGGAAAATTTGATTCTCAATTGTGTGTCAACTGTATGAGCAGAAGTTAGTATTGTTGTCATGCATGGGTTTGTCTGATTTCTAATTTGAAACGGAGTTGTCTTTTGAGAACTCAGAGTTCTATTGGTAAAAACAAAGCTATTTAATTTAGGTGGTGCGAGTCCTTGATAATTTCTATGGTTCGTTCGAAAATTGTATAAGGCCTAGTCAATGTGCCTTAATTCATTTTAAAATCTGGATCTGATCTGTTGATCTGAAAATTGCCAGAAAAGCCTAGTGTTTTCTCAAAATATTATTCTTTGAGGTTTACACTTTTTACACTTTTTAATTGTCATCTTTTATTCAAAGTTCTAGATGATAAATCAGATAGAGAATGACAAGGAAGTAGTACTTTCTTTTTTTTTTTTGTTCCCACCATCAATTTCATTAACCCGATAGGCACCAAAAGTGATAGTGTTCTTGAATTCCAATTAAACGGAATTCCAAATAAACGGATATATAGGAAAGCTTTCTTACTGTTATATGAACCTACCCAATCCGATCACATTTCGCTCATTTCCTATATATCTTCTGATCTACATCGGTTAAGGCACATTCTTCACAAATTTAGTCGATAAAATTTTCTACTTTTTGGACGAAGAAGAATTTGTAAACGAAAGTTCTAACTTCCAGAATGTTTAGATGTATGAAGAAAATAGTAGGACTGGAATGAAAGTAACGGCAAATAAATGGACAAGGATTTAATATTGTGTCTTTAAGTTAGATTCTTCGCGATTAATTCCCTTCCGTAAATATATAATTAACATCTCCCGGTTTGGAATATCTCGATGATGGAGCAATTCTCGATGAATTTTTGTGTTGTATATGTATACAAAAATGTATTCGAAAGAATCCAGAGAGCTCCAACTTTCAATTTAGGTAGATGTGGAATAATCACATAATTTATATAGGGAAGCAGGATAAAAAGACCTAACAAAGTCTCAAGAGAGTATGATCTACAACTGTAAAGGAAATAACTTTTAATCTCGTCTTGAATCTTCGGTACATAAGAGACCCTATTTCAAAGAGTCTTCCAGGTCTTAAATTGTTGCCTTTACCCAACAATTTAAATGTTCATCTAAATGTTAGATTCTAGTATGAAAGTAGCGTATACATATATTAAAAAAATTTCATATTTGGCTCAAATTTAAAGTCAAACTCTATTATTTAAACAACTTTATGACCAAACTCCAAATTAGAACAAATTGTTGTTGCTCACCATCGATACAAATTAAACAAATTGCGAAATAAAACCAACAAAATCCTATGAGGAGTCAATTTGCAGTGCACACCCGCCGTGAAATGCTAGGAAATTGATCTGCTGGCTGCAATGGATATTCCAACATATTAACTATTGCTGCGAATAAGAATGCAGAGAATAATGCGGAAAATTTGCATTGAAAATTGATCGAAATCACAAAAACACAATTCAACTGTGACAACTGTGCATTCTTTCGTTCAACGAAAATGCGCCAGCAGGAGAACACAATACACACGAGTAGACAACCACTTCTTCTATTTTTTTTTTTTTTTTTTTTGAGAGCATAGCGACACATTTCGCTGACACACGATGTGCACGATATGATTTTGATGCCGATTCTGTTTCTATTGCTGATTCCGGCTCCGTTTCCGAATGCGTTTGTTATGCTGATTTATGCAACAACTGTAGCATACAATCCACACTTGGCCTTTCTGCGAGTATTCAGTCAATGGCAAATGAAGTTAGCAAAGTGCATGCCTGCCACAACAGCGACTATACGGTGAATGCAACAAGAATAACAGATATGAAGATTTGAAGTATGCAACAACAACAACACTAGTTTTCTCGGCTTGATTTTCTTCTAACGCTGCATGGCAAGTCTGTGGAGATTGTTTGTACATTTTTATGCCCAGCGTAACACGTTGTGGGAAGGTAGAATTGATTTTTGCGGTTTGAAGAAAATATTTAAAAAATTATGCTAAGTAGTCCCTATACCCCCGGGAGATACGACAATGTTTTCATATCTAAATAGCTTTCCAAAATCAAAAGAAGACGCCTTTGGATCCGCTATACTTCGACAGACATCGTTCATTTGCCGAAATCGTTCCAAAAGAAATCTAAAATCTCAAAGATCATCCTTTTCTGACTAATGGCTTTAAAGATATTCTGGTCTTCAGAATTCCAAAAAGCTGAATATAATTCCCTCAAAACTATTTGAATACAATTGTATCACTACAACAATAAAAACTGAACAAAATACGCTACCGACCACATTTAGTACTCCCTTACATGTTTTTGTTGTTCCCATTTCTGCATTTGCCACTGTATAATCCGTGCAGAAATCCACCTTCCATTGTGTTGCGGCATGCTGTTGTTGCCGAGAGTCTTCTATGATGATATTGTCAACGCGTGTCATTGGCATTTTGGCAGCTGTAGCGGCACTGAGAGGGGTAACAACAGCGGCAGTGGCAACATCACGTCCAACTATGATTTTCCGTCTTGTTGCCTTTGCGCCCATAAACAAACATACACAAATGCCCGAACTAAGCCATGAGCATGCAGTGTGCATGCAGCCGGCTCGTCATATCAGTCAATGGCGCATAGACAGCTAGACAGCGCGTCCGTTAGACAAACAGCTTGGTGTGGCTGCTGGCTGTGGAACGGCAGGCATGTGGCAAGTAGCGTGTAGGTAGCAACTACAACTAGCATCATTCAAGTTGCCACATACATGTAGACATACACACATCCATATATATAACGGTTTACTTAGAAAGTTACTGCCAAGTTGGCAGTTTTGTGTTGCCAAGTAAATTGCATTTCCCCAAAAAAAAATTGTTTCTTGCCCAACGAATATGCAAGCCGTTCATGCCACTGAAGCGCTTTGAAGTGCTTGAGTGTTGTGTAGTGTAGTTGTTGTGTAGTGCTTGTTGCCGTTGCACTTGAACTGCTGACACTGTTGTTGACACTGCTCGATTTCCAACCATTCTTCGGTGCGCCTAAACTCAATCGAATGGATACAGTGTATTTGTGTACCCACAACCTCGCTTGCCACTGAAATTTTATGTGCCGAAAGGGTGCTTTCTTCGGTAGTATATAATTTCCTAGAGGGTTAACTGTCAAACCGGCTGTCAATGTGAACACATGTTTTTGACATTTATATTCGGTATACTTTGGCATGTTACCAGGAAACACTTACACCGTTAGATTATATACAAAAATATTAAAAAAAAGTATTTGCAAAACTAGAAATTTTTGTGGCAAACTGTCATTTGTATTTCAACCGTAAAGTTAGGCGTTGAAATGTGTCACATCGCTTCCAGCATCTAGCTTGAGGAGTACGTAAGTAAACGAAAATTTCGTTTTTGGTATTGGACCAAGCATTATAATGCTCTTCGGTCTTACTTGCATCCCAAAAACTTAGTGGTCCATAATTTTTAAAAAGTAAAGCTGATATTAAATATATATCAATAGAGTGCACTGTCAATATCGAACGTCTAATTGTCAAATGGTTCCATCAGGGCTTGTCATTATACCCACGAAACAAAAGTTGCTGAGAGAGTATTATAGTTTTGTTCACATAACGATTGTTTGTAAGTCATAAAACTAAACGAGTTAGATATAGGGATATATATATTAAAATGATCAAGATGACGAGATATCCCTCCGTCCGTCTGTCCGTGGAACTGGGTACACATTTTCCTTGAGACCGTAGGAAAGTTATTATTGAAAATGGGCGAAATCGGATCATAGCCACGCTCACAAGTGCCGGTGGACACGCCCCTAAAAAATATTTTTATCTCGCAAACCAATAAAGTTATATTAACCAAACTTTCTGCAGGCGTTACCCTTACGAACCCCTTTACATACCACCACACCACCACCAAAAACCATATCTCAAAAACTACTCGACCGATTTCAATGAGATTCGGTACATAATACTTTCTTGACACCTTCATGACACGGCTGGAAAATGGGCAAATATACTGAATATTATCTGTGGCTTTACTTGTGGAAAAATTGTCGAAATCGGACTATAACTTTTCAAGGCCCCGGATATCGAACATGAAGAACTTAGTGCCTAATGGTATTTTTTCACCGGAAATAACGGTAAATCTCTCAGATATTTTGATGTATGTTCTGTTCCAAAACTTCCGCTAGCTCCCATATACCTAATTATAGGTTTCATTTGTTCCTACCTATCTTATCCTTTCTGTTTCTGTACATCTATGTATGTATATACGTATATATTCGACGTCGCTCATATCGCTTAATGTCTACCAGAGGAAATCCATAAATCCACTTATGACAATTGCATTTTATTCTATTTACATGTCAGCCGGTTGTCATAATCAGTTTTGTGCAATCAGTGCAATTATCTTACAACAGCAATGACAGCACATGAACAACAAGAAGCACATAGGAATAAAGCATAATAATAATAAAGCTGATCCTTAACTTGGTAGAGGTAATTGAATTTGTAAAAAAAATTTTGAGTTTAGAAAGTTGGTCATGAAAATATTTGTCTAAAGGTAACACTGCCACAAAAAAATATTTTTTTTTTTATTTTGATCTGGGATCTTACTAATAGCCTGGACAGACGGCAGAGTTAACTGCGCTTTTAATCAGATCCAAATTTGTAGGTGCCAGAGGGGAGCAAAGCGAGTTATAAACTCCCATAAACAGCTGATTGGCAATAATATTTTCAGTTTGGTAAAATAAAATTGGATAGAAATTTCATTCACAATAGCTAAAAAGCGGCCATATTAACCAATGTTGCCAACGAAAATGCCACTACATCCCACCAACTCTCTAAAATTTTGAGGATTAAATGGGAGTTAGCAATCGGGTTTAACCGATTGAAGCAGTTAATCCGTATTAACGCCGCCGTCTGCCGGGGTATTAGTGCATTATATGATCTTGGGGTCGCTGAATTCGAATCCGAGGCCCATTTAACTCCATCAGATTGGGGGATAACCCCTGGAAATCAATATGGCGGACAGAGATTTTTAAAATTCATCGGATTCGCTTGAAACTCGCTACTCGGTTTCAGATTCTGCGACCCCAAAAACATTTACCACACAAAGTAAGACCCAAGGTCATAACAATTTTTTTTAATGGCTGTGTAATTTAATATTTTGAAAAAAAAGGGCCAGTCTATTTGATTCATGAGAGCGATTGTTCGATCCAACACTTTTCTTTTTTTGTCAGCAAAATGTTAAGGAAAGTCAAATAAGGTGAGAAATTAGGGATCACGCCCACTAGCCATCAAGGAAGCTCAAATTAGGGAAATCGAACACTTTCTTTTTTAAGTTAGGAAATACGTGAAATCCAGCTAGAGGTCAAGCGATGATAAGCCAAAAAAAATTTACGGGTTAGATAGTTTAATATACTACTTTGAGAATGGTTGCCACTAATAAAGTGAAACCAGCACTATGTGTAGTAATTTAAAATTAAGTCTTCTTAGAATGTATCTAATCAGCATAGTTCTACGTGTTTGACGGCTACACATTTTTGAAAATCTTCTTCCATATTGCAAAGATGACCAACGAAATTGAAAATCTTAAACTTAATAAAAGTGTCCTCAACACCTAAAAATTTTGAAATATTAACGAATCTTAGAGGAAACCAAAACTGGGTCCTTTGATAAAGTCCAATCTTTCCTCGCTTAAGGTTTATCTCCTATCCTTCGTATACATATATGGATCTAATATAACCAAATACATCTTATATAACCAAATGAAATCGAACGAAAAGCAACTGCAATGAGAGTTTACTGAAATGACGCTGAAATGCCAATGTCTAAATGCCAATCGAATGGGAAAGTTTGAAGTGCTCACGCGGCCGCCGGGTGGTATGAGTAACTTCTGAGGAAACAAAGGCAAAAGGCGTGTAAAAACTTGAGAAGTGTACGCATGCACACACGCACTCGCACAAACAGTCAATAATGAATTGCAATAACAACAACAATGACAACTTATAACATTCCATAAAACAAAAAACAAGCAACAACAACAACAACAACAACGACGAACGAAACTATGTGCGGAATGGAAAGAAATGTGAAATGCGAGATAAAATGAAATGAAATGAAATGCAAAGAAATGAACAAATGAGCGGAGCATACTTCTCGATTTTGGTATTTAATGAATTTTTCGTTGAAAAAGAAGTTTCTCGACAAGCCGACCATGGACGGCGGGAGTGTGACGAACATCCGTTCGTAATTTGTTTGTCGTGCGCGTTCGCCTTTTTGTTTGCCAATACTTTGAGGCGTTCTGCGCGAGTGCGTTTCGCTGTATGTGTGTGTGTGTGTGTGTTGTTGTTGTTTTGTGTTTGGCATTGTTGTAATATGTAGCGGCAATGGCACTCGATGCCTTTTGAATTGTTTCAAATTGCCATTTTTGCATTGCGTTTTGTTTTGTTGATCTTTGCCACGCACCGTTACAATGAAGCACGCACACGCACACACACTTACAAACATACAGAGCCACACGCAGAGCCATTGGAGTGCGCGCCGCAATAATCAGCTCGTTTTGTAGCAGCAACAACTAACAATTACAGCAGACAATGTGTAGCAACAACACACACACACATACACACACTCATAGCACTCGCACAAAAGCCAAGCATAATGCCCCATAACAGCCTACTCGATTGAACAGCTAAACAAATAAAAACAATGAACGAAACTTCGCAATTGTGTTGTTGGCCGCCCAACTTTGACCCGCCGCCGCCGCATCGCTTTGAGCTGCTTCCTGCCACCGCTTTGTTGTGAGCATTTGCGCCGACGATTCTTCTTATTTTGTTATTATTATTGTTGTTGTGTTTTTGTTGTTGCAGCCATCCACCAGAATAGTCATTGTTATTGTTATTTGTTTTCCGTTTTAGATTTGACCTCTTTACTGTCGTCTTGTGCTATTTCCGCTGTGGCATTGCTTCAACACACACCCACACATACGAGCAACTTCTTCACGCTCTCCAATTCTGCAAATCCTTTAAATGACTTTCTTGCATTGTTGCTCTCGCAATTGAGGTTGCGATTTGCTTTTCTTTGTACAACCTTTAAGTTAGAAGATTCTGCATTGTCTAACTGGTAGATGAGAATGTAGTCATTTGTCTGCTTCAAGTTACAACAACAGCATGGACAACTTGTACTGCGATTCCATTGTGGCATCACAAAAAGAGAAGAAGATACGAAGAGAACAACATTTCTTCCATGTTTTAGGCACAGAATTATTTGGGTTAATACAGAGCGGTAACCGATTTTTTTTTTTTTTTTTTGCTAAAGATTTAAATGAGGTTAGATTCTTTAATTTTTTTGAACGTTAGTTTGTGAGGTTATAGTGGTAGTAGGCAATTGAACAGTAAAGTCCTCTCTCGACGAACCAAAATAAAACTCTACAAGTCACTTATCATTCCCGTCCTGCTTTATGGTGCAGAAGCTTGGACGATGTCAACATCAGATGGGACGACACTAGGAGTTTTCGAGAGGAAAATTTAGCGCAAGATTTATGGACCTCAGAACATTGGCAACGGCGAATACGGGAACGATGATCTGTACGAGTTATACGACGACATTGACAAAGTTCAGCGAATAAAAAGACAGCGGCTACGCTGGCTAGGTCATGTTGTTCGAATGGACGAAAACGCTCCAGCTCTGAAAGTGTTCGATGCAGTACCCGTCGGAGGTAGCCGAGGAAGGGAAGGGCCTCCACTCCGTTGGAGGGACCAGGTGGAGAGCGACCTGGTTACACTTGGAATCTCCAACTGGCGCCGAACTGCGAGGGAAAGAGAGGAGTGGCGCGCTCTCATCGATTCGGCTATAACCGGCTAAACGGTTGAACGCCAATCACATACATACATAGTGGGATTTCAATTCTGAAAATCAATTTGAAGAGTAAGAATATAAATGCTATGTGATTTGCATACACTGCTGGTCATAGGTTAGACGCACCATTTTTTTCTTTAAAGAACCCGTTATATTTTACTACTTTTAGTTGAGCAAATCTGTTTTCTTATGAAAATTCAAACCTTGTTCTATAAAAAATTGTCCCTATTTACTTGGCTTGCATAAGCATAATTGTGAGTCCAAAACTTTAGAAACTTCAATGTATCCACATGCGTTTTAGTTGGTCATTGAATTAGAGACACTTAACGTTTTTTTGTCTGGTGTAAAAAGGAGTAATTGGTTTTATACCCTGAACAGGGTATACGAGGGCTGCTATATATATTTCTGGCCTAGGCAACACTAAGTGTTGCCAGGTGCAATCTGACATTTCCATTGGAAAGTTTGACATTTTTGAGCATAACATCACTCAGAACGTTTTGTCATTTAATCGTGAATTGTTTTATTTACAGGGAATTAAAAAATTCATCTCGGCCAAAAAATGGAATAAACTCGTGAACATTTTCGTGCGATCATTTTTCACAACTTTCGACGTGGATTATCGCGACAAGAGTGCATCGATGAACTAAAATCTTTGTATGGCTATGAAGCACCATCCTATAGCACTGTGAAAAACTGGTACAACGAATTCAATCGTGGCCGACGCTCGATCAAAGAAGAATTCCGTGAAGGTCGTCCAGAAAACATCCATGCCGTACGTGAACTGATAATACAAGACCGCAATGTAACATACCTTCTGATAGAGGCATGCCCATGCATTTCTCCCACCAGCATACAGTCGATATTGCATGAACACCTGGCCCTAAAAGAGGTTTGTTCTCGTTGGCTCTCGCACAATTTGACAGTCGCTCAAAAAAGGCTCAAAAAAAGTGCTTCGAAAATTGGTTTGAGCGCATGCAAAAGTGTATAAATCTTGATGGAGAATTTGGATTTTGAAAAACAATAAAACCATTTTCGTTGATAAATATTCCTATTTTCATTATTAGGCCAGAAATATATATAGCAGCTCTCGTATTAAGTTTGTCACGAAGTTTGTAACACCCAGAAGGAAGCGTCAGAGGCCCTATAAAGTATATATATAAATGATCAGTATGTTGAACTGAGTCGATTTAGCCATGTTCGTCTGTCTGTCTGTCTGTATATATACGAACTAGTCTTTCAGTTTTTAAGATATCGTTTTGCAGATGTTATTTCCTCTTCAAGAAGCTGCTCATTTGTCGGAACTGCCGATATCGGACCACTATATCATGTAGCTGTCATACAAACTGAACGATCGGAATCAAGGGTTTGTATGGAAAACTTCCGCATTTTACTACATGTCTTCACGAAATTTAGTGTGAGTTATTGGTCATAGAAATAATTTAATCTCCGAAAAAATTGTTCAGATCGGTTCACTATAGCATATAGCTGCCATACAAACCGAACGATCGGAATCAATGGCTTGTATGGACAATTTTCGCATTTGACGTGGTATCTTCACGAAATTTGACATGGAGGTAATAATATAATCTCCGAAGAAATTGTTCAGATCGGTTAACTATATAACCTTAATGTTTCTAGCAAACAACTCGGCTAAAAAGAATTAGTAAAATGTTTTCTTTTTTTTTACTTACTTTTTCTTACGTCTTTAGATTTGCTTAAACACATAGTTACTTAAAGAAATGCACCTGTGAAGGGTATATTAGCTTCGGTACAGCCGAAGTTAACGTGTTTTCTTGTTATTATTAAATTCTTAATATTAAAGAAATCAATTGTTTTTTAGCAATATTTGAAAAAATATAGGAACAACTAATGTTTTAAGCCTTTCACTCTCAAGGACTATTTAATCGAAATATTTTCAAACAAATAAAGTGATGTTCCAAAACTGTTGATAGGAATTTAAAAGATCCAGAGAAATATGAAAAAAAAACTTTAAATTGCGAAAAACAACACGATCAGATCATAAATTTGTTAGAATTGGTTACAATTCTACTAAGTCGGCATCTAAGGTCAGGGAATTAGCTGGAGTAAACACAAACTTTTCAACCGTTCCGCGTACAATCACATATGCAAAACATTATTAGCGTCTAAAAATTATGAAAAATCGACTTTTGAATGCCATATGCAAAAAAGGAAAACGACTTTAATTTCCGGAAGATCACATGCCTTGGAGTTTTCATTCTGACACTCGTCTCAATGATCGGTATTCAGTGGTTATAATTATGAAAAACGTTTTAATTTAGAGGGAGCCGTTAGCTTTCAATACTATTTTCATGATTTACGCAAAGAAGAAGTGTGTTTAAGCAGCCATCATAAGTGGGTAATGGTACGGGATGCCATCACGTTCAATAGAACAATTTATTTTTATTGATCAGAAAATGCACGGTGGGAGCTTCAAAACAACATTAGAGTCAGTTTTTCTATTAATAAAAGATCTCTGCAGATCTATCTCATGGTTTTTTCAACAAGATTCATAACGCTCGATTAGTTAAGTCATTTATTTCGAGTCAAAACTTTATTATCACGATTTGGCCACCATATTCTCCGAATCTTAACTTATTTGAAAACGTTTGGAGTTGGCCTACATAAAAAGTTTATGAAGAAGGAAAGCAATAAATCGATTCGAAATGTTATTGATACAATCGATCGAATAACGATTAATTGTATCAATAACATTTCCTTAAAGTGAGTATTCGCTAGATTACATAGGCTCTCTATATCATTCAAGGACGAAACAAATATATGAAATTATTGCAAACAAAGGAAGCAGTTTACTGAAAATATTTTTCATTTTATCCTAATAAGTCTAAGATCGACAATCACTAAAAATAAAAGTGTAAAATACATAAGCTATTTTTCTTCGAAAAATTAATAATTTTAAGTGCGTCTATTGTTTGTTTGAAGAACACAATTGCGTAATTTTTTTTAAATCTTTAGAATATTTATCCCTTAAATATCATTGAATAACCATGGTTTTTGCATAACAAGTATTATTTAACTGACTCCAAAATAAAAGTTCTAAACTGAGTACTATTGTTAGAACGGGTGCGTCTAACTTATTGACGAGGAGTGTATATATTAGATCTAGCAAAAATATATCCAATATTTATATACTCAGCTTGATAATTTATTTGAAAAAAAAAAAAATATTTTTTTCGGAAAAAAAACAGTGGGCTCAAGAAAATTACTTCTTTGTGGTCGAATATCCACACACATAACTCACTCTAATACAACATCTCTCATACACAGATTATTTAATTTGCATCTACGTATTTTCCCTTAATTTTCACCTTCCTAACTCATTATTTATGTACACTCATATGCTTGTGTATTTGTGGAACCCTTTTTCTTTTGCCTGCTTCAGTATAACACTCTCACTACACACCCACCACACATAAGCCCACAATGCAGTGCACAAGCCGCCCCGCCCACCTATCATTCATTTCATTGGCAACGGAAAATTGCAAAACTTATTCACTTACTTTTTAACAAAAGTTCACAATTCACTTTTCAAAGTTCACCTCTCCGTGGCGTGCCAAGAGTAAATAACTGACACAATCTGCCTTCAGCTAACCAAACCAAACCAGCAACGAACACTACTAAGTACCGAAAAACACATTTCAAGTGTGTGCCGCCCCTTTTTCATTTTGATTAAGTTGTTACCTTTATTTTCTACTCGAATTTTTCGCTACGTTTTTGAATTTGAATATCAATTTCATTGGAAGTGTTCTATGTGCTCGAAAACTTGCGAAATTTGTTATCAGGTGAAATTTTCGGAGTTTGTTGAGAAAAGTTGAATGGTGGTAACATTAATTATTTGCGTGGAAAATTAGTTTTGAGAAGTGAAAAATTAAATGAGACTTTCTAGAAAAAAATTTTGTTCTCTTCCTTTTTAATTTTTCGTTACAAAATAACAAGTACCCGGTAATTTTTGTAAAATACAAACCGAATATCATTTATTTAATTCATATACTACTTACTGAAAATGATTAGATTTTATTCCTAAATATAGAATATAACATTTTGTGAAGTTTCATCTATATACCAAGTACTAATTGGTACAAGTATTAAATATGTTTTAAATAAATTGTAGATCCGACTACCAATATTTTTAAAAACAAAAATGTATTACTACACCAAATTAACCGAATAATAAATTCCCATTAATAATTAGAATACCAAGTACTAGTCGGTACAAGTACCAAATACATAATTTATTAAAAGTGTGAGTCCGAATATCAATATTTATGTATATTCGGACAGTCACTTTTCACAAGCCTCTTTTGAGTTCAACTTCACACCACCAAGGGTGTTCGCCATGGACAGGAACAGGTGGTAATCACTTGGCGCTATGTCCGGGCTATATGGTGGATGCGATAAAACCTCCCATCGGAGCTCCCATAGCTTCTGACGAGTCATCAACGAAGTGTGTATGGTCTGGCGTTGTCCTGGTGGAACACTACACCCTTCCTGTTGGCCAATTCTGGACGCTTCTGGTCGATCGCCTGCTTCAAGCGGTCCAGTTGTTCGCAGTAGATGGTAGAATTAAGCGTCTAGCCATTTGGGAGCTGCTTATAGTGATGATTCCCTCCAAACACACAACAAAACCTTCCTGGCCATTAATCCCGGCTTGGCCACTATTTGGGACGATTCACCGGCCTTCGGCCAATACCATTTTCGGTTGATATGGTCGGATGTGATCCATTTTTCATCGCCAGTCACCATACACTTCAAAAATCATGCGGCACGCCAACATCAAGCTCTTTGTGTATCCAGCGTTCTGCAGATGGTTTAAAATAGTTTGTTGACTAACTCCCATCTCCTGGGCGATGTCCCGAAATCCCACATGCCGGTCTAAATCGATGTTTTCCATGATTTTATCGGTATTCGTCGTTATGGTTATCCATGGTGTCGTTTTCACCCGCTCTGAATCGTCGAAAGCATTCCTCCGCAGTTCGAAGTGATAGAGTACCATCCCCCAAAACACCATTAATCTCACGGAACGTTTCTCTATCGGATTTAAAAAACCAAACTCTATCTATGAAAAACCAAACGTCATTTTATCCAGGCATCATCTTCAAATAAATTATGCCAAATTTTAGGCAAATCAAATACCACGTTCAAATTTAAAAAAAATGTCCGCTTCAGTACCATTTTTCAATGAAAATTTAAGTTTTAAGAGTATGCAAGTATATCAACAACAAAATATAATTTCTGTGTAGTCTCTAAGTCTAGGCAAAATCTTCAAACAGTGAACCATAAGTCCCCTAATCATTCTTTTTAACTCTACTGCGATATATAGGCATATCTATTTAAATCAAGTGGTCAGTGCAGTTGCAAATAACATCAGAAACATATGTTCCTGAACATGGAAGGAGTAGAAATGACAGAAAGCGCACACCAGGGCGCCTTACTAATGCGTGTTTATACTTCCATTTACTCCCTATTTACTCTACTCCCCTTACTTTAGAAGTAACATTTTTGTATTCTTGCCGATACTTTGCCAGTTGAAAGCACAGCGAAGGGCCTTTTATTTCAGGGGTCCGACGCAGGTTGTCCATCCATACATCCACCAAAGTGCATATGCGTGTTTATAAATTAAGCCGTTAATATGAATTGTATGTACATACTCATACTTCATGAGTATTAGCGCTGTATTTTTATATTTACACTTTTATAATTTTCATAAACGCACATTACAACATTCAAAGCTATGTTTGTAGAATTAAGCAAATAAATATTTGCAACCACTCCAGTGGTCAGCGCTTAGTTGGAGAGGTATGGGTCAAAATCGACGGAGGAAATGGCGAAAACATGTTGAAAGTACCCCCAGGCGCTATTCATACACGAATACATAGGTATTCCATGAAATGAATAAATATTTTCATAAAATGCAAAAAGCATATAGACTTCATACACATATTTTTACAATAATTTCACTATATATTGTATGACATATTGCTAATTAAAAGTAAATATATTCAGTTAAACTTAATCATATGTGAAAAACTGAAAATGGGCAGAATCAACAGGTTTTCCGTGTTTTATATATTTTTATAATATTGAGGGGTTTAAGATTCACATTTCCTTAGACTTTTTTTCCCTATATATTATCGGATATCTATAGGTTCCATTCACGTAGATTACTCTACTTTAATCAGTTTTGGAGAGGAATTTAAATCTCATTATTGTAATTCTGATTAAATAAAACTAGTCATAAATTAATTTATAGTAATTAAAGAGTGCTTTTCACACATGTGGATTTCAAGAAGAAATAGGAGGCATATATTTCTGTTTTATTATAAAGCGACGCGATTGGTTGGAATAAATTTCAGCCGATGCTCCGTATGCCAAACTTAATAAAAACCAATTTCGCTCTGTTCACTGCAAGGCCATCTATCTCTCATTTGTAAACTTGAGGCCCCTTTATCGAAAATATAAAGGTTTGGCTAATCATCGAACATCAATACAGCTGTATTCATTGCTTACTTTGTCTGAAACTTCGTATTTTAATAGCTTACACTTCGTTGATTTTTCGTGAATTATTGGCCAAAAACAAAACTGTATCGATTCGCTAGCCGTTATATTTGCCAGATATGACTCCGTGCGGCTTTTTTCTTATTTCCAAAAATAAAAAAAACCTAACCTACAAGCATACGAGATATCGTTGGAAGAGCTAAAGGCTATGCCAAAACTCGAGTTTGGAAGGTGTTTCGACTATTGGAACCTCGAGTAAAAATCAACACAAGTCAACAACGAAATATATGTCCGATGACTACAGTCACTATATTCCAACGGATCAAACATCCAACGCATTTCACACCCCAACAACAACACCGCCCTCATACAACAATACATTGGATATTTTGTATCCTCAAAATGTCATATTCAACAGCAACAACAACAACGACTCTCACCCTACAACATCAACATGCCTACAATACAAGTACATTGATTGCGAATTCAGCCAGTCAGAAAACAGAAGCCGACTGCGGTGGAACACAGTCCGAAAGTGACTCCAGTACCACATGGACGTCTTTAAGAATAATTAAAGGCTTCGCTCGCTACATATATAATGTGGAATTATAATAAATATTTTTTTTAAGATGAAAATTAATTTTATTTTATGAACAGATTACCAACCCAACCGAAAATAAGCAATAAGAACAATAGGGCGACGTTCTTTTTTTACATATTTTTCCTATATGAGAGACTTTATTGCCTATGTGAGATCTTTCTAAAAGCCATATTTTTCAATTTCTATTAAAAGAAACCTGTTCGTGACGTCAACAACTTCCAAGACTAAGATTCTAATATTATTACGATCAACCGATCGATCTAAGGCGAATCAAAACACTCGTCACACCATATCATTAACAAGAAATTGAGTATATAAAAATGTTGTAAGATCATCTTAAATCGTAGATTCAACGATACGACGTCGATCCTGCTACAGCTACGAACTTAGCACATCTTTTAATGGTACTTTCCAGATCAGATGTAGATAAGAAATAGTTTAACTTTTGTATTTATGATCTATCTATACTAATCTATAATAATATTATAAAGAGAATCGATTTGAAAAATTCTTTCACCGTTGGAAAGCTATACTATTCCTGAGTGACATAGGCTATATTTAGTTTAAAAATAAATAGGGTTCCTTACCAAAACTCCGATAATGTAAAAAAATACCAAAAAGCTTTCTTTAATCACGAATGCTGCGAAAACGATTGAAGATATAACAAAGTGATGTACTACAATTTTGTAGAACTTATCATTATCTACAAAAAACGTAGTTTTGTCACAATAAGCGATTTTATATAAAAATAGTAATTAAAATACCACTACTTGAAAAGGCTCTTTATTTGTACCTTAGTATTAATCCTTATCGAAATAAATGATTTATTATTTAAGATCGCTTCAAAACCTTTATATAACTTTTTGAATTATTAGATTCTGACATTCCATTCAAAAGATAGCACGAGTTAAAAATTTTGAAAAGCCTCTCGGCGGCTAACTATGCGTTGTAGAGTTGTAGGCGTCACTCGGGCACGGGGGTACGGGAGGGGGTTAAGATCATTCGCGCTGTCGGCTCCCTACAGAATGGTCGTGTGCGGAATTAAAAAAAAAAATTGTCGCTTGATAATAATATAATATTATACAATATATAAAAATGAATTGCTGTTCGTTTGTGCCGCAAAAAAACGAGAACAGCCAAACCGATCTGGCTAATTTTAGTCTTGAAATATTCGTGGAACCAGAAAAAGATTAGAAAGTGAGTAAATGTGGAAAAATTGCGAGGCAGATAATAATAAGAGAATTTTATTCGAGTTGACAAGAAAAATATAAAAAGGGAAAACAAAAAAATAATATTTTGAAGTTTATCATTGTTGCTTTTTTTTAAATATTTTTGTTATTGTTCAATTGTATAAGGTTGTGTCGATAGCCCAAAACAATTTGTAACAAATAAGGAAAGGCTAAATTCGGGTCCAACCGAACATTTTATACTCTCGCAATTTATTGATGTAATTTTATTAAGATAACACACAAGTTGACCTATATATTCGACATAAAGTCCAATAGTCATATATAGTATATGAGGGTTGATGTAATTCCAGAACCAATTTCACTAATTTTCACCAAGGTTCCACGGTTTCCAAGGTTAACGGGAATAGGCACCTGTTAGTAGGCAAACAAACGGCACATTCGGCCTTGAAAATACTCCTAAATTGCAAATGAACGAAACACCAGTCGGCAAAATCGTCAAAAATAGCGCTTTAACGAAGATTTTCCAAATATTCAAGAAGTCGCTGGAGGTACTGCACAGGACTTTAAAAGATCTTGATTGTCGATGAACGTTTTTGGTGGAGCCAGGATTCTGTTAGCAGGTGATTTACGCCAGACTCTTCCAATTATTTTTGGATTAACTGTTACTGACGGGCTAATCGCATGCCTAAAATCATTTAATTTGTGGCGACACATAAAGAATCGCCAATTAACAACTAACAACTAACACTCATATGTGTTTTTGCAACAATATCAAATTGCGATTGTAGAAGCAGTTGGCAGTTGACACCTCGATGGATTAATAGCATTTCCAACAGATTTCTGTCACTTCATTGACTCGAAAGGGAAATTTTCCTGACATGAAACTTCAATATGATAACCATAAATGACTGATTGAATGACCTATATTGGTGGTAAAAAAAAAGATATCGATGATCTTAATGCGACAATTTAGAATTTCAGTCCAAGAGAGTTGACACAGCTAGAAACCAGGATGACGTAGTCAGTTATTCCAAACTATTTAAAATTGCCTGTACTATCACCACTCACTTTGCAATTAAAAGTAGTGTGAGTTGTCATCATGCTGCGGAACATAAATCAACCTCGAGTAATCAATATCGTCGCCGAAGCCAAGATTGGACCAACTTAATTTAATGTATACCTTAGCCACAAAAACGTGTGGCCGGGTCTGCTAGTTATTAATAAAACTTCAAACCCAAAGGAAATTTCTACTTTACGCTCAATGTTAGTGACCAACAGAAAGTGGGAATAATCTTAGAAAATATACAGTTTTTAATTTTCCCGCAATTCGCCCCTTTATTAAATTGTCAACTCATTGTGTGCGCGCGCTTTGTTCATTGAAGTGTGTACGCTCCTTAATGCGTCATGCTTGAAAGAAAAGAATATCATTAACGTCCAGCAAAGCTAATCAAAATTAATGATTGTGCACAGTGAGCGCAACAAATGCGCGAGCTTAAAGAAAACCCGCATTACAAAGGAATATTTACTGAACCCACGCAGCAACAAAAACAAACAAGCTAAAAAAATTAAAAATAAAAATAAATGAAGGACCAAAAAACAACAACAGCATGCAACAAAAGTCGACAATAGTTGCGCGCAAACAAAAGTGCAACAGAGCAAAGTTATTTGTCCGCATTGCCAACTCGCCGCAACACACCGCAGTGTTGCTACACCGCCCCGCCTCCCGCATAGTAGGGACAGGGAATGCACAACTTTTCCTTGTTAGTTCGACACTGTCCCCGGGCATTTGTGTGTGTTTGTATGTCAGTATGTCGCTGTGGCAAAGCGAGCAAACACGAATATTGTCCGCATACTTTTGCGCACCACTGTGTATTGGCGTCAAGTTGCATTGTGCGCTGTGGAGTTTTTATTTAACAAAAATGCAATTGAAATAAAAATAGAAATTAAACTATTGACCCTACACACCATACACTTCGGGCGATTATACCCGCTTCGGCTAAGCCAGCAAGCGCCACTGCAGCCACGCAAGCTCCCTTCAAAGCACCAGCGTGTTGCATGTTCCAGCGTTTGGTGGAGTGAGAAAAAGAAAACAGTTATGTATATTACATTTGCGTTGGTCGAGATATAAGCGAAATTTATGAGCGACATACAGGGTGCGGTTATATACAGGGTGCACATACACACACACATTTCTTTCTACTTTTTGCATTTTCTATATTCCCGCTCGCTGCATGCGGTTGGGTCCGGTGACTGTGGATTTTTTCATTTCATGCGGAATGCAGCAATTTTAAACTGAGTTGACATTCGACGCTAAGTCACACTGACAGCTCGGCGCATTCTTATTAAATTTGCAATGAAGTCAAATTGCATTGAGAAAATTCGCAGAACGGCAGCTCATGTAATACATACATTACATAAGCAACTGTGTAAATGTAAAGGTATATATACATACATATGGGTATGGGATTATACATACATATATATGAAAGTATATATATATGTAATTTTACATTAGGATATGGTGGTTTTTCCATGAAAACATATCATTTACCTCACTTATCTTCTTCTTCTTCTTGACTGGTGTAGACACCGCTTACGCGGTTATAGCCGAGTCCATAACAGCGCGCCAAGTATCGCTCCTTCTGGCAGTTTGGCGCCAATTGTATCAAGCGAAGCCAGGTCCCTCTCCACCTGGTCCTTCCATCGGAGTGGAGGTCGCCCTCTTCCTCGGCTTCCTCCAGCGGGTACTACATCGAATACTTTCAGAGCTGGAGCACTTTCATCCTAGCCAGCGTAGCCGCTGTCTTTTTATTCGCTGGACTATGTCTATGTCGTCGCATAACACATACAGCTCATCGTTCCATCTTCTGCGGTATTCGCCGTTGCCAATGTTTAAGAGACCATAAACCTTCCGCAAAACCTTTCTCTCGAAAACTCCTAGTGCCGTCTCATCGGATGTTGACATTGTCCCCGCTTCTGTACCGTAAAGAGCTCACTTACCAGAGATAAAAATAATCTTCTTTACACCAGGACACCTTCAAGCAATCTTAAGATGTACAACCGAGTTCATGTATACATTTAACAGTCCTAATCCCGTTTTAACACTATGTTTAACCCCGCCGAAACAGCATGTTTCCTGAGCCTCAACAACATCTATTCCTACGATAGTTGGGTCTACAAAGTTACAGTTACAGAAAAGTTAGGGACCTAAATCTATTCCTATGATAGTCGGGCCTACATTACCGGAGCGAACTCGGATTAACATACCCGGCAAGGTATTGTCATCTTGGCAGCATTCCTCAAAATAAGTACAGGCATTTCTTCTGGCATCACAGCAACAACAAAGACAATTTTAATGTTAAGGTCAGAAATAATGACAATTTAGATAGTGAATTTCAATTGCTGAACTGCTAATCCTCTTCTTGTCAGAGAAACACTCCAAATTTGGACGTTGCCTAATAAGACTTGGAAACCATTTCCATGACTTTTATATTTGTACGCAGTACTCAGCGAAGAATTCATTTGGCGGTTATCTTATCTTCAGTTCGAACTCTCACCTCGCATAAACTTTCAAAAACTATCCTGATATCAATGGTTTACGATAGAAAGATAATCAGCCTTATTGTAAATTTCATGTGAATAAATCATTCCCATGAATATTTTTATCCACATGAAAGAAAATTTCGTATCATGAATTTCGTGTGAATGAAAACGTATAGTCAAATTTCGGCATTCTGTCATTTCTTTTGTTATTTCGTATTGGGGCTACGAATGAAGATTCCGTTTATAAAACCAGTTGCGCGACTATTTAAGCATAAAAGGAAAATTTATCAACAGAACAAATTTCAGTGCTGGCTCGAATTACGTTTCCCATCACGAAAAAGGATGTAATAGCATATTCGAAGGGATAATGCAATAAAACAAGTTGAACGGACGCATATTGGACAGCAACTTAACAATCTTGTACTATTCAGAAATTGAGTTCTATGGTGACGCCGCGCTTTTCAAGAAATTATGTTCCTATTCCAAAATACATGTACTTTATCCTTATTTTCTTTGTGAAAGCTCTTTACTATATCAGGACTTTCCACTCCAAAACCTTCAACTATATTTTGTTAATAGACCTCAGGTTAGGTTATATATTAAGACTCAAACAAAGCGCTGTGAACCTGCTACAAATCTAATCTTATTTCTACAGCCACCGATTCGCGAAGATGTTCAATAATTGAGATCCACGGAATTGTATTCTTGATCGGGACATTCCACAATGAAGGATTGAGCGCTCTTGACATCTTACGATTTTCCTTGGGTCAGAAAGATCTTGTGACTGACCAGCAAATGCCCAGCGCATCTAAAGTCCAATTGTCCAGTAAATCACAAAGGCGTAGATGCTCCTTCTTATTCCCATTCTACTGTAGTTAAGACTGATGTGCTTAGCCTTAAAAGTTATATTGCCTAGAATTCTTCTGTGGCCAGGCACCCAAACTAGTCTAATCCTAGCCTTAAAAGTTATATTACCTAGAATTCTCCTGCGGCCAGACACCCAAACTAGTCTAATGGTGAAGATCTAACTGGTATCGACTGAAAGTGAGGGTAGACATTTATTTACTAGTCTCAGGCGCATAGTCAGTGAGCACGTAATGCCGGAATGAATCGTCACTTCACTGAAGGACGAAGGATGTTAAGCTTCGAAGCAATAGATCCGCTGCTATCTTCATAGCAGCAACTTTCACCTTAAAAATACTAAAAATAGACTTGAAGACATTTAAAGCGCCCTCCACCACACACGGATACCACCGAATATTAATTTAGCCATGGTTTCATATAGCCAAAGAACTACCTAATATACGTAGATCTTAGTTCATATTAAAAAAGTTGTTAATATTGATTAAATTGTTAATATTGATACTTGTACCCTACAATTAATTTTGTGAACACATTTTACTGTTTCACATGAACAAAATTACATTTACAATAAGGGAAAAATTTCGAAAATGTGAGATTTTCCTCATGTGAAATTCATGTTGTGATAGATGGACGACATGTCTCCAGTGTTTTTGATGTGCGTACGCTTCGTGGTCCCAACATCGACTCGGACCACTATCTTGTAGCAGCTAAGATACGCACCCGCCTCTGTGTAGAAAAGCGCACACGTCAACAAACACAAGGAAGGTTCAACATCGAGAAGCTGCAATCACAACCGACAGCCGAACGATTTTCAACTCGACTTGCACTCCTGCTCTCTGAGAGCACTCATCAGCATCTCGGTATAAGGGAGCTGTGGGACGGCATATCAAACTCCTTACGTACAGCTGCAACCGAAACCATTGGCTTTCGGAAAAGCCAAAAAAACAGCTGGTATGATGAGGATTGTCGTCTCGCAGTAGAGAGAAAACAGACTGCCTACCTCGCAATGTTGCGATCGACCGCAACACGAGCGGGATGGGAAAGATACCGAGAGCTGAAGATGGAAGCGAGACGCATTTGCAGAAAAAGAAAGAAAGAGGCCGAAATGCGTGAGTATGAAGAGCTTGACAAGCTGGCCGACAGGGGTAATGCTCGAAAATTTTACGAAAAGATCCGGCGACTAACTGAAGGTTTCAAGACCGGAGCACACTCCTGTAGGACCCCCAGCGGTGATCTAGTGGTTGATGACCAGAGTATACTGTGTTTGTGGAGGGAACACTTCTCCAGCCTGCTGAATGGCAGTGAAAGTACAACACCAGGAGATGGCGAACCCGATTCCCCAATCGGCGACGATGGAACAGATGTTCCATTGCCCGACCGTGAAGAAATTAGAATAGCAATTACCCGCTTGAAGAACAACAAGGCGGCGGGGGCCGATGGATTGCCGGTCGAGCTATTCAAATACGGCGGCGAAGAGCTGATAAGGTGCATGCATCAGCTTCTTTGCGAAATATGGTCGGAAGAAAGCATGCCCGACGATTGGAATCTCAGTGTACTCTGCCCAATCCACAAAAAGGGAGACCCCACAATCTGCGCCAACTATCGTGGGATAAGCCTCCTTAACATCGCTTATAAGGTTCTATCGAGCGTACTGTGTGAAAGACTAAAGCCCACCGTCAACAAACTGATTGGACCTTATCAGTGTGGCTTTAGACCTGGAAAATCAACAACTGACCAGATATTCACCATGCGCCAAATCTTGGAGAAGACCCGTGAAAAAAGGATCGAAACACACCATCTATTTGTCGACTTTAAAGCTGCTTTCGACAGCACGAAAAGGAGCTGCCTTTATGCCGCGATGTCTGAATTTGGTATCCCCGCAAAACTAATACGGTTGTGTAAGTTGACGTTGAGCAACACCAAAAGCTCCGTCAGGATCGGGAAGGACCTCTCCGAGCCGTTCGATACCAAACGAGGTTTTAGACAAGGTGACTCGCTATCGTGCGACTTCTTTAACTTGATGCTGGAGAAAATTATAAGAGCTGCAGAGCTAAATAGAGAAGGTACAATCTTCTACAAGAGTGTACAGCTACTGGCGTACGCCGATGATATCGATATCATTGGAAACAACACCCGCGCCGTTAGTTCTGCTTTTTCCCGCCTGGATAAGGAAGCGAAGCGAATGGGTCTGGTGGTGAACGAGGACAAGACGAAATATCTCCTGTCATCAAACAAACAGTCAGCGCATTCGCGTCTTGGCTCCCACGTCACTGTTGACAGTCATAACTTTGAAGTTGTAGATAATTTCGTATACCTAGGAACCAACATTAACACCGATAATAATGTCAGCCTTGAAATCCAACGCAGAATCACTCTTGCCAACAGGTGCTACTATGGACTGAGTAGGCAATTGAAAAGTAAAGTCCTCTATCGACGAACAAAAACTAAACTCTACAAGTCCCTCATCATTCCCGTCCTACTTTATGGTGCAGAAGCGTGGACGGTGTCAACATCCGATGAGACGGCACTGGGAGTTTTCGAGAGAAAGGTTTTGCGGAAGATTTACGGTCCCTTAAACATTGGCAACGGCGAATACCGCAGAAGATGGAATGATGAGCTGTATGTGTTGTTCGACGACATAGACATAGTCCAGCGAATAAAAAGACAGCGGCTACGCTGGCTGGGTCATGTTGTGCGAATGGATGAAAGTGCACCAGCTCTGAAAGTTTTCGATGCAGTACCCGCTGGTGGAAGCCGAGGAAGAGGGAGACCTCCACTCCGGTGGAAGGACCAGGTGGAGAAGGACCTGTCTTCACTTGGTATTACCAATTGGCGCCAAACCGCCAAAAGGAGAGATGCGTGGCGCA
This sequence comes from Zeugodacus cucurbitae, assembly GCF_028554725.1. Taxonomy (NCBI): domain Eukaryota; kingdom Metazoa; phylum Arthropoda; class Insecta; order Diptera; family Tephritidae; genus Zeugodacus; species Zeugodacus cucurbitae. Next base: position 64,170,189 of record NC_071667.1, read on the forward strand.
CTGTTGTGGACTCGGCTATAACCGCGTAAGCGGTTTCTACGACAGTTAAGAAGAAGAAGAAATTCATGTTACAAAAAACACAAATGTGTGAGTTTTTTCATAGGGAATGTCGTTCACATGAAATTTACAATAAGATTCAATAAAATTATAATAAAAATTCCCAAATTAAAAGAAAATATTTAGTTGACATCAAAGTAAATAAGAAACATTTTTAAAACAGGTAGGGAATGTTCCTTTTCGAGCTTTGATGAAAACAATCACATTAATCCATGTCCAGGATCTTAGAGCCGTTTGGCTGTCAGCACTTATTTAGCTTAGAGTGATTACAGCTGAATAAAGCGCAGCATGAAATGAAGAAATTAAATTGTTCCCCCTTAATACTCGCTTCATACCATATATCGTCATGCTACGTGTAAAAATTGCCACAACTCACATGAAGCAAATGCCATTTGTTTAACTTACAACTAACTCATGGGAACAGCGAAAAAAAAACCAACAAAAATGCTGAAACAATTCCGCTAACCACAAAAGCGACGAGTTGACTTTTTTCTGCTTCTGCGCCAGTGGCTTGCTGTTGTTGTGGTCCAGCAGCTGACATGTGGTCGCTTGTGTGAATTGTTGCTAACTGGTATTCGCTGCTGGTAACACCTGTGAGGACACGCAGCGCCACCCGTAGTAGTACTGCAGTGGCGTCAGTTGCGCGCTTTTCACAGTTTCTGTTTCTGTTTCCAGTTTTTATTAATTTTATTTTCACTGCGCACATCGTTTAACTATGTCACTTTTATTTGTCACCCACGTCGTAAGACACGTCGTATGAGTAACTTTATGTGCAGCGAACGCTATTTTTTCCTCGTTCGCTTCAGAATTAACAAGATCTTAGTACATATCTTACTTTAATACGCTACTTAATAGTGTTTAACAACTTTTCAGTGGAAATGAATGTGGACAACAACTAAGAATACGCAGAAATCGTAGAACAACAGCAGCACATCTTCATATTAAAAATTGTGCTTCCTTGAACACATCCGCTGCGTGTCCTCCGTTATATAATAATGCATATGTATGCGTGCTACACGTGTTTATAGAATCAGCTACTTTTCAGGGTATCACTTGCAGCGCATGAAATTAAATCATTTAAACTCACCGAAGAAGATCCGAGAAAGTAGGAGCGTCCAGCGATTGTCGTCGAAGCTTCGTTGCGCCACAAGCGCACAAACAAAACGTGAAGACAAAGCGCTAGGACAGTACAAAGACAACATTGTGTACTGTACACAACATAATGGCACGCGGTGGCAACTGCACCTGTTGCCACGTGCCAGCAGCAAGGACATTAAAGTTGGTCAGCGAAGGTCCAAGCAAGCAGTATTGGCTTGGCTGAAGGATACAAGTTGATAAAAAAAATAAGAAAAAAATATTTCTTTCGCAACACAAGTAAATTTGTATATTGAAAGCAAAAACAGCTTAAGTCGTTTTGGCAAACTTTTGAGATAAGCGTTTTCAGCGTTGTTTTTGCTTAATTAAAGTCTGATATTATAGTCGAAAATACTAAATTTTGTAAGCTTTGTACATAAAACCTAAAAATATTTCGCTTTCTAGGCACATGGAACAGATGTTCAACGCTAAATCACCTGCACTCCAACGTGACTTAAGCGATTTTTACTTTAAACCCCATCATATTGCTTACGGAAGGGTCGCGTAGGTTAACGGAAAATGCTGTGTCCTTGTTGATTTTCAATTTAGCTGTAAGCGCAGGGGTCAATGCTTATTTGCTTTGCTTTTGCTATTTTGCGCAATTTCTCTTCACTTCCCTTGCCTTCCCTTCCGCTTGTCAGCTTATTTTTTGCATATTTTCTTTCGTTTTACTTGGTCTTTATCGTCGCTGCAGCGCGCAGTAATGGCGCTGTGCAAGTGCATTTTACTTTTTATTAAAACAAGCATTGGCCATAAATCGCATTGAGCACTATTGAAAGTAATTAACAGAAATATTAAAGTCAATTGCGCGGCTATGGGGTAAGTGCGACGACAATTTAACGCATAAGTGGGGAACATAAAAATGTCATAATTAAATTTTCAAAGTGCACCGAGCGCAGCTTGTCGTACGAGTATAAAGGAAATTAATATTTTTCAAATTATTTTCTTTTCTTTGTTTTTTGCACATAAAAATGTCACTGTTGAATTACGACTGAAGTAAATTAAATAGCCGCGTGGGCCAAATACCAAAGCAGAACGTGTATCATGCTTTGGTATTTGGTAAATTAGTCATGTAATTTTCTTATGCGTTTATACATGAAGAATTTAAGATTCATTTTAAGCGCTAATTATGACTAATAGTGGAACTATTTATAATATTTCGATTAATTATAGTCAGCTTAATTTATGAAAAAGTTTGAAAGCATAGCGCAATTCCGAGAGATGGCGCCACTGTCAAGTTATTCTTAAATCCATGTTTAAGCTATAATATTATATATTTTGGATAAGATTCAGAATGTTTATCTTATAAACAG